>NC_134545.1:66038955-66341986 GCF_050624435.1 Tenrec ecaudatus
CATTAATTGCTCCCTTATAATGTTCCCTCATGTCCTAGAGTTCTGTAATTCACTTTGCCATTTCAGAGTACTCAAGATAAGGAAATGATTTGCATGTTTGTGCTGGTAAATCCCAAATCAAAAGTTCAGAGATCTGGCTGGAGTATCTTGCTCATTCACAGTCTACAGAAGCTGGTAAAAGCAGTCAATGATTAGCCACAATGAAAGTCCCAAGAACCAAAGATTATTCAAAGGGAAATGAGACACCGGATCCAGAATAACAGAGCGGAAACAACTGAAAGTGAAAGCAGGTCTTGCTTTCTTCTCCTCCTGTTCAATCAGGAAAGGGAGGTCATGAAGACGGCTTTGATGCAGGTATGGTTTCTGTCTTCTGCAGACCATGTCCCTAAGGAAATAAAGGGTGATGGCATGAGGCACGCCCCTGGTTAAGTGAAGACCCAAAATATATATCCCACCTTCTTAAACTCAAAAAATCAATTGCCATCAAGTAATTTCTACTCATATATGCCACCTTAATATTGTCTAACTACTATAACAGAGCACTCCATCCAAAATGGAATTATACACGATGTACAGGCTAATATTTACTATATAGCTTAAATAGGGGGACTATGGCTAGAAGAGCCATTTTACACATTTAACTAAATCTCAACTACCATAATTCAAATTCATCAATTCCTTTTTTAGTTTTTCCTATTCGTTGTCTAGATTACATATTCATATGAGACACTAGAAAATACCATGCTGGGCTCAAGTGCATCTGAGGCCTCAAAGTGGCATCTTTGTTTATGTGTTTATTACTTCAGATTTTCCAGTGCAATATGTTGTTTGATTTATTGAAACTTGATTGTGAATACAAGTAAAATGGATTCTTTGGCAATGTTAATCAGTATTTTCTCCATTCCTCCTGATGATGCTTGCTGGTCCATTTGTGGAGATTTTCATTTCCTTTACATCAAGCTGTCATCTATATTGAAGGGTTTAGTCCTTGATTTTTATCCATAAGGCTTTGAATCCTCTTTACATTCTGCAAGTAAGGTTGTGTCTCCTGCATATTTCAGGACGTTCATACATCTTTCTCCAACGTGCCATATTCTTCATATAGTCCAACCTTTAAAATTATTTACTCAGAATATTGACTGACTAGTATATATAGAAAGCTACAACTGTGATACACAACTTCACTGACTTTTAAATGAGACACTACCCATCCCCTTGCTCTGTTCACATGACTTTCTTTTTCTGGTCCATATACAGGTTCTACTTGAAAATTAAGTGTTTTTGAATGTCCACTTATGTTAGGTTGGGTTTTCTAGAGAAGCAAAACCAGGTAGTGCTTATATGTGCTTGAATATAGAAAGAGTTTTTTATGAAGAAATGGTTTACATAGTTGTAGAAGTAGGCAAGTCCAGTCTGGTTCAAGTCAGGCTTCTCCTGATGTGTGAAAATTGATGATCAGGGAGTAAGATGACGGTGCAGAGGTGACAGGGAACAGGCTGGTGGATGCAGAGAGAGGTAAATGAATTAAAAGTTGAATCCACTGCCAGTAGTCCTTGGACTGTACCAGGATTGTCAGGTGATGCAACAGGAGATCAAAATCATGTTTTGCTTTATTTTTACATATAAAAACTTATCAGCTGCAAAAAGAGTTTTACTATATATAAAGAAAGATACAACCATGATACACAACTTTACTGATTTTTAAATGAGACACTACCCATCCCCTTGCTCTGTTCACATGACTTTGGATACCACTGATTTCTTTTTTGTTGTCCAATAGCTCTTGCTAAGACTTTCCACACAATGGTCAACGAAATGGGTGATACAGGTATTATGTGATTGCTGTTCAGAAAGCGATGTTTTCAGTTTCTCCCCATTGATGCCTGTTGGTTTTGTGTCTGTGGCTTCTATTGTGTTGAGATAGTTCCTTTCTATTCAGACTTTGCTGAGTGTTTTTATCAGGAATGGGTGATGGATTTTATCAAATTCACTTTATGCATTAATTGATTCGATGTTGTGCTTTTTATCTATTGTTTTATTTCTACATATTGATTGTTTTTGTAATGTTGAGTCATTCTTACTTACATAGGATGAATTCTACTTGGTCGTGATTTGTGTGTGTGTGTGTGTGTGTGTGTGTGTGTGTGCGCGCGCGCGTGCACACATGCAAGCACAGGCGCGTGTGCGCACATGCAAGCACAGGCGCGTGTGCGCACTAATTTTCTGTGATTTCTGCATGGCCATTGCAAAGGATTATTGAACCCAGCAGAGCCATCGACTATCCTAAGCAAAGTGGTTGGTTTCAGAAGAGAGTAATGAAGGATGGAGGCTGAAGGTATGTCTGACCTCTCCCTTGTGGGATTAGGCCTTTGACTGTTGAAGAGTTGGATGAGCCTTCTCCCTATTGTGACTAGGTGAGATCAGATGTGGCTTCCTCTATGCTGTTTTCCCAACAAATAATGGATCTGCTCGTCATCAGCTAAGGTCAAAGGGCGAGGTGGTGGATGTTCCAAAGCAAGGAACTGGCTGCAGTGGAGCTAAGAAGCAAAAACTGCTTATAAGAGTTCACATGGGCACAGAGATCACTATCATAGTTACAGAATGCTTGTTCCAGTGTGATGGGAAATGTTTCTTGAGGGTTCCCAGCACACGGACTTAGTGCCCAAAGCTCTTCTTTAGAAATTGCTCCCTCCAGTGAAGCTTCTCCAGTTTCCTAGGAGGTGGAAAGACTTTGGGAGTCCAAGGTCTTTTCCTGGAGGCACTGATCCTATACCCCTATCACAAAAGGATATCTCTTATAGGCACTTTATGCAAAGTGTGTGTGTGCCCTGACCCCTTCCTTTGGTTTCATTCCTTTCACAGTCTGACTGCACTGCAGAGAAACTGTCTCCCCTGTTGTTATTGGTAGACTCAATTTTAATTCTACTGAATGTAACAGAAATGTGGATTTAGTTCAGGTTAAAAGAAAGTATATTTTGCGTAGCAAAACAGTAATATTAGGAAGTATTAGCATGACACATTTTTCTTCTCATATACATTTTACTTTTATTATTTTATTTTATTTTTTTAAGTAAATTATTTTATTGGGCGCTCTTACAGGTATCATAACAATTTTTAGTTCAATTGCATCAAACCATTTTGTACAATTGCTATCACAATCAGTTTCCAAACAATCAGTATCCAATCAGTTTCTTTCTTCTTGAACTCCTTGTAATCAGCTCCACATTACCCCCTCCTTCCTGCACTCCCCCCTCCAAGAACCCTTTTTCCCTCCTATCATAGTTTGTTTGTTGCTATATCTTACACGAGCCAATATATCCATTCACATGCAATTATGTTGTTAAATTCCATCAGGTGGGATTACGCAGTTATAAATGCTATCAGCTCCTCCCCCCTTCTCTTCCAGTACTCCCAGGGAACCATTACTCCTGTTACTGTTTCTGAACGGTTTTCTATCTTAGCAGTCATGTACTGAATCATCTTAAATGTATACAAATAAACATACTCAAATCCAGCATGATTATTGAAGCAAAACAAATAAAAACCCTAATATTAAGGGGAAGGAATATTAAAGAACCAGAGGATAATTATGTAGCTCATTGGTGCTTTACTGCACCCTGGATTTTTCATCCCTTCCATGTGGCCCTTCTCCGAGGGACTGTCCAATTATCTTACGGGGGTGGGGGAGGTGGGTCTCCACTACATCCATGTCCCTTCACATCGATTTGGTTGCTTGTTATAGAAATTCTGTTACCTTTTCCCATGATCTCACAGGCTGATGTGCTTCTTCTATGTGGGTTTTGTTTTTTCCCTGGTAGCTGGCCACTTGTTTAACTACAAGCCTTTAAGACCCCCGATGCTATTGTTTTAAAAGCTAGGAATGGTTGGCTTTCTTCACCACATTTGCTTATGCACCCATATTGAGCATGTCACTTTTTGAAGACCTGGTGGTGGGTTGGGTTTGGGGAGGGGAGGGGATCATTTTCTTTGAAAGGGCTAAATTTCGAGTATCTATTTCAAACAACTTTATACATCAGTAAAATTGAATTTGGGTTTGATTGTCAGGTATATGAAAAATTGTTCCTTAAACTAGGATCGTTTCATAACGTTTCTGATTCCCAGTTTTACATTAGTTACAATGCACCTCATAAGGTTATGGTGATGCTGAAAAGAATGCATGGATATTCAACAATGGGATGAATAAAGGCTGGCTGTGATACTATGACCTTATAGGCAGATAAGACTGACTTTGAACCAGGACTTCCTAATTTACAAACTGTGCAGCCTGGAATATTTCCCTAAGCTCTCATAAACCTGTAAAGTATGGCCAATCCTCATACCTGCCCCACTGGATTAATTTGGGAGGCTGTGTGACAATATACAAAGATCTCTAAATTAGTGCTGGCTGTTAGCTCTGTAAAGCAAAGGTTCCCAAACTTATTTGACTTACTGACCCCTTTTCAGGAAAAAAATGTTCTACTCAGCGCACCCCCTGGAAGTAATCCAGAACGATGTGTAGGCATCTGCTTTGACCACCCCTGGATTATTCAGGCACCATAACGGGGACGTATCACCCACTTTGTGAAACACTGGTATAAATCAAAATATGATCGAATTTGCACTAATTTTTTCATATATCTTTTCAGATTCCATCATTCATGAGTCTTGAGTATTCCAAGCCTGATCTCAAGATTTGTTTCTGTTTACTGTTCTCTCTAAATTCCCATGCCACATCATCAGGAAGCAGTGGCTCCCCAGTTCACCCCTATTTGCCTAACATACCAAGTCTAAGCTCTTGGATGCAAAATTGTACATAGTTTCATAGTGGCCTTGGTATCACCCTGTGTTCAAGCACTGGCTCCATCAAGAAGTCGTCTCTGGATCTATATGCTTTTTCTCTGTAACCCTTGACTTTCTCTGCAGTAGAGGTATGGAATGAGATAACAAGGTGCTTACTCCTGTGTTTGAAATATGTGGGGAAAATTAGGTAACTTTTTTCTTACTAGTTATGCTTTGGGCTGTGATCCTCCTATACAGTGGTTCAAAGCCACCAGAAGCTCAAGGGAGCAAAACTGGGCTTTCTACTCCACTAAACACCTACAGTCTCAGAAACCCACAGGGGGACGCTGTGAGTCAGCATCAATTCAATGGCAGTGAGTTTGATCTTTTGGATTCTTACTGTGAAATAATTCTACTTTCAGAAAGTTTCTCTTTATATGTCTTCAAATGTTGCCTTATAGCTCCTCTTTGGTTGTTAAGCAACAAAAATGTTAAAATGTCCCTTTACACTAAACAGTTCTTCAAAAGGTGGCATGCTAATATGTTTTTCAACACACTATGTACTTTTTAAACTATGGCCACAATATTTTATTTTTACTAATTCAAGTAGAATTTTCTCTTCAATAATCTGTTATAAATAAATAAAGAGAAGAATTTACCTTGCAGTCAAAGATAGCTATGCTGAATCAGTTATGTGGAAGCACGACAGGAAAATGAAGGAGGAATGAAAGAACTGTGTTTAAAGCAAGAATATTGTTTGCCCAAGTTTTACTATAGTTCAACACCTTTTCTATGCTGTTAAGTGTGAAATTGCTTGATCTAATAAACATAGTAAATAGATATAATCTCTTAAAATGAAATGTAAGAAGTTTATGCAAACAACATATTTTCTTTGACCCATGGAGAGGTTTAGCTGGAAGTAATTTATGTATTTTTCAAACTCCTCAGATTTCTAAATTACAAATGCAACTCTTACCCTCTAAAAAATTATGTATTTTTTAAAATCCTGAAATGAAGAGGAAGCACATGGATTATTCAGAGATGAGTTTTTTGGGTCCTTAAGTATTGTTTTGTAGCTTGCTTAGAGCACAGCCGGAGAATTCTTGTAGTAGCCAGTCTCTTACAGATTGATTTTGCATTGTTCATGCTTGCCATTGTTACTTGGAAGGGTCAGGACGAGGGTCGAGCAAATGAAGCGCCTGTGGTCCAGAAGTTAAAGAGGGATGGCCCACATCCTGTTTCTTGAAATTACAGCTGGGAGGGTAATCAGTTTCTCTGGGTATCTGTTAACTCACTCAAGCATGATTGCATTCATGCTCCTGGAAGTAAGCACCAGAAAATGCTGTCTCCTCCATTCATTCCTAACCACATTTCAGGTTTAATATGAGATAATAAAGATAATGCTATTAGTAATATATAAGTATGATGCACTTATCTATACTAACCACTCTAGAAAACAATGTGGTGACTTTGAGTAATTTAATTTTTATCAAAAAATTGAAGTAAGCATAATTACAACCTCCTTTTCTACTTGAGACAAAGGGAAAATCACTGTCTCAAGTCACATGGATATTAACCCAGCCAGGTTAGTAGTGATGTCTATTCTAGGTACCATGAAACCATACTGCCTTCAAAATACATTTTTAAAATAATCAATCCATAGAGATTCTTTCATTCCATCTTTTGTTGGATATTTGTGTTATAAATTCCGTTTTGTGGATATTGCATGATGCTTCTTGTTTCTTTTTTCTTCTACACCATCTGAGTATTTATTCTAACCTTGTTTTGTTGTTGTGTCTTAGATTTGTTTTGTGTTAAAATGTCTTTCAGTCCAGTTCAAACTCTCTCCTGAAGGATTTTTTGTTTTGTTTTGTTTTTCCCTATAGGTTTTATTGCTTGAAACCACAAAATGTTCAAAAGCAAGTACTTCCTTGAAAAAGTCCTATAAAAAAGTCCAGGCAGAGTAGTTTAAATGCAGTTTTTGCAAAGATCTGCACTATGAAATCTTTAACTACATCTGAACCAGTGAAGCATGCCAGACCATGCATTTTATTGGAAACATTGGTTTTTCTTATTGGTTCTATTTATTGGCAAATATGCTGCAGATTAACTTCTAATATCCCCTTATGTTATTGAAATTAAAATGAAATATTACCCATGCATAATAATCACTTCTAAAATGAGCAGCCATATGGGTATTCATTTGTCAATATTTATTTATATGCACAAATTAAACTTTGAATTGTGGCTAATTACTTATTAACTGTGTGATCCTACACAAACTGATTAGTGAGTTAAGAATCTATTAAGTAGGGATAGAGGTGAGGGTAAATAAAAAAACAAGTTTTCGTTTATACATGCTTGGGTTTATTCGAAGGATGTTCCTGTGATAGTAGATGACTCCATGTTTTCTCAGTTAGCCTCTGTTGTACTCTAACTCAAACAATATTTCAAATCTACATTCTATAATCCATGTTTCAACTCTACATTCTATAATCCATTGCAAAGGCTGCACAGAACATATTCATGATTAAAGAGTTTATTAAGGAAGTTATAGGTTGCAATACAAGTGAGAAATGCTCAGGATACAGTTGTTCATCAGGATGTCTTCCACATTTCTTTCAAGGCACTCTAGTTGTTTGAAGGGTATCTAATTTGCCTCAACCTGGATACATTCAACTCAAGCTCTGTGGCAACATGATAGCTAGTATACCTACTATACTGTTATATTAGATGTGCGGAATATCCCAAACTAGATGGTTGTAAATTCAAGTCATTGCAACTTAACTATGTCATCAGTAGATCAGTACATGCAGATAATAGACTAGGTCCTTAGAACACAATCCACAGCACACAACCTCATTATTTTAATTATTACATTGTCTCTGCTGAATAACTTTATCTTTTTTTCCCAGGATTGAAATTTATCACTATTTAGAGTCCAGTCTAAATTCTATCCTTTCCCAGGAAACATTTCTTCCTCTTACAATATGTCATTTATATTTTTCTGAATCCTGACTGTACTTTACATAAACTTAATACATAGAAATTATCTCATCTTCAGAAATGTATGGTGGCACAATGGTTCAAGCACTTGGCTGGTAAACAATGACTCGGGGGGGGGGGGCAAAGACTATTTGCTCCCATAAAAAAGTCATTCTTAGCCTTTTACTCAATAGACGAGACTTGATCAGGCTAAAAAAAAAAAAGTCATTCCATGATACCCATCTTCCCGACATGATCCCTAAAGACAGACGTGTGCATAAACAAACGTGGTGAAGAAAACTGATGGTGTCGGGCTATCAAAAAGATATAGCATCTGGGGTCTTAAAGGCGTGAAGGACAAGTGGCCATCTAGCTCGGAAGCAACAAAGCCCACAGAGAAGAAGCACACAAGCCTAAGTGGACACAAGGTGTTGAAGTGATCAGGTAGCAGACACCAAAGAACAAAAACCATCATTATGTGATCACCTTCCCCACGTAAACGCTGAAGACGAATGTGAGCATAAGTAAGTGTGGTGAAGAAGGTTGATGGTGCCTGGCTATTGAGAGATATAGCGTCTGGGGACTTAAAGTCCTGAAAATAAACAAACAGCCATCTATCTCAGAAGCAACAAAGCCCACATAGAAGCAGCACACCAACATGTGTGATCATAAAGGACCGAGGGGACCAGGATTCAAACAACAGAGCGGGGTGAGTGTGGGGTGGGTGGGAATCATATCATCGTGAATGAGGGGAGTGCATCATGGGCACCCTAATGCCCATCTGTAAACAACTGGGCATCCCTTGCAGAGGAGTAGTGGGGAGGAGATGAGTCACTCAGGGTTCAGTGTAGCAACAATGAAACTCACAACCTTCCTCTAGTTCTTAAATGCTTCCTCCCCTCCATCATGATCCCAATTCTACCTTGAAAACCTGGTTAGACCAGAGGATGCAAAGCAGTACAGTTGGGATCTGGAAACACAGGGAATCTAGGACAGATGAATCCTTCAGGACCAACAGTGAGAGTGGTGATACCGGGAAGGGAGGGGTTGTATGAAGGGGGAACCGATCTCAGGGATCTACATATAACTTCCTCTCTGGGGGATGGGCAACAGGAAAGTGGGTGAAGGGAGACGCTGGGCAGTGTAAGATAAGATAAAATAATAATTTATAAATTATTAAGGGTTCATGAGGGAGGGGGGTGTGGGGGGGAGAAGGGAGAAAAAAGAAAATGAGCTGATTCCAGGAACTCAAGTGGCAGGTGAATTTTGAGAATGATAAAGGCAACAAATGTATAAGGGTGCTTTACTCATTTGATATATGTATGGATTGTGATAAGAGTTGTATGAGCCCCAATAAAATGATTTACAAAAAATTGCAAACTGGAGAAAGAACGCAAAATAAACAAAAGCCAGTTGTCTTTCAGGCAAAAAAAAAAAAGTTATAGAGCAGTTCTATTTTATCCTGTCATGTTACTATTAGGTGAAATCCATTGGTTGGCGTACAACAACATCTCATATTCTAGTATTTATAATTCTTCTATAATCCTCATTATCATAATAGGTGAGGTTATGAGATTCATTCGTTTTGAATTGTTTTCAGTGACTAGCAGAGTGTATAGTAAATATAAGACACATAAAATATTTGGTCAAATATATTTGAATCATGTAGTTAATCATTTTCTGTGGGAGGAAGAGGAATAAAGGAAAGGCAGTGGTATGATTTTCAATGTGATTGAGAAGTTCCAGCTGTGGCCATTTCCTGTTTACTTACTCCAGCAGATGGACAGGTAAGAGACTCAGGAGGCTAACCTTAACAATATTGTTTTGGTGATAAACTTGAATGGTCACCAGCACATTTTATTGCGAATAACTTCGTTGTAATGTTACTTAATGCGATACTCATGGAATAAATGTGCATTGAAGTCAACGAAGAGCAAATAATAACACTGATTTTCTTTTATAATTCTCCACAGCATATATTTTAAGTGGAACTATTCTATTGGTGTATTAAAATTTTCTCCCATAATTAGAATTTCTGAGCTAGAAGAGTCCAGTTTAATTAAATTGTAAGTTTTAGCTTTTTTTGTTTATTACAACTAATCATAAAAACCAATACAGGAGCAACTTTTTGAGTATTTTTGAATCATAATGAGCCAGTAATGTGATGGAATGCCTGACTAAGGTGATCAGATATTATGTCCTCATTTTCCACTTTCTGACTTTAATGCTTTTCTAAGTGAATGAGCACATAATAAACTATCAAATATCATTTTCTACTTACCTCAGGAGGAAAACAAGAGCAGTAGCTAGCATGAAGCAAATGCCTTATTTCAGATATTGCTTTAAATTTATAAATTTCAGTCTCCAGTTTCAAGCAATATTTAATGTAGCTATTATTTTGGAGATATGTATCATGGGTATTTCAAAACATAATTTAGTGTACCTATCTGAAACATATGCCATTATTTAATATGAAAAGGATAGGATAATATCCGTATCTTTTGAAAATGCATCTTGTTTGTTGCATAAGATTTTTTATAAGCTACTCTGTGCACCACTTGGTAGCATTTTTAAAAGATCTAGAAAATGATTTCTCTAAGCAATTTGGAGAGTTGGCATTTTTTCAGTGTTTTCGATAGTGATTTGAGATGGAATAAAGTGGTTGTTTCAGGTTATTTCTCCACTGCTGGCATCTGTGCATTGCTGTGGTCTGTCTCTGTGCTCGCCAAGGAATGAAAGTATCTCAAACATTTTGCATATATCATCCATTTATGTTGTTTTAGAAATAATGGCATAAGGCACCTTTATCTTGCCATATATGAGATAAACAGATTAAGGACCATATAAATTGTCTGAACTAAAAGCCTATTAATCCATATAGATGAAAGACCTAACAAGACTGGCACCACTGAAGAAAGGGAGGGCCTGGAGAACCCTGCTTGTTGGCTGTTGTGCACATGTGAATCTCGTCCAAATCATTGAGATCCTGTACATCAGGCTAGAGCTACCCCATCGGTATCTAAGGTTGTAATCTTCATGAGGAAGAAAGCAGGGACTTTCTATCCCCATAAAGAGTGACAGTCTCAGAAACTCACAGGGGTAGTTCTATCCTGTCCTACAGAGTCACTGTGCATCAGCATCAGCATCAGCAATGATTTGTTGTTAATCTTTATGGGAGTAGATTATCAGCTCTTTTTCCAATCAAACAAATGATGAATTCTAAAAAAGGCCTTCTAAACAGCATTATTTCCCTGATATTCTCTAGCACGTAATTTCTCTAAAATTACAGAACATTTTGAAGTATAGGTTTGGAAGGAAATAGTATTGAGCCAAGTATGACTGTAACTTAATCCTTAATAGCTCTGATAAACCCACGACTATCAAGTTGATTCCATCTCTTAGCAACCAGGGTCAGATTAAGGGCTTCTAAGGTTGTTAATCTTTGTAGGGGCAGATAGCCTCATAATTTACACTCAGAGTGGCTGATGCATAACTTACCTTGTCAACAGTAGCCCAAAGCATAACCCACTTTTCTATCAGAACCCCTTATAGCTCTGATAGTCTAGATATAGCATCTCCTTTTATCATCTTCCAAAACTCCACTTCTGCTAGGAATCAACCCAACAAAACCAAACATCCAAGATCAGATAACTATGCTTGGAAAGTTCTTATTTCCTCTATTAGATTCTGAATGATTATATTTTTAATTCTCTGCATAAAAGAATAATAATGACTAATTTTTCAATAATGTATTTAAACACTCTTGAACCTTCATCTATGTGGATATCTTCATTTAATCTTCAGTTATCTCTAATGATTTGATTATCATTATCAGTTTTATTTTATATTATTTATATCATGAAGGAGATTTTAAAGATATTCAGAATCTTAGTTAAGTCACAAAATTGGAAGAGTACCAACGTTTTCCAAAATAAATGGGTCCAAGATCTGTTAGATATCCAAGTTCTAAACTTTCCAAATATTTTATCAAACATAAACTACACACACACAATTTGACTGCTAAATATATACTTCAAATGGATCAAATCTAATTGTACATGAAAACCCAAACTATAGTAGAATGATTTAGTTTAAGTTATTAAGTCTTCCATACATTCATTTAACTCTAGTATGTTTATTCTTATTAATAAACATTTTATATTTCAAATTACATCAAAAAGTCTACTTCTGGAAAATTAAACTAGTCAAACTGAGTAAATGAGCTGAATGGTATAGAGCTGAATTGTCTTAGAAAGACCCTCTCTTTAGTTTGCGTGATATCAAGGAAAAGTTAATGTAGCCTTTTCACTAAGACTAAGCAATAGAATACTCCTCCATTTTTGCTTAATTAAACCTTCCCTTTTGCATTTCTGCCTAGCTGCATTCAATAGTGTCAACCCAAACGTTTTACAAATACCTGGCATTTGACTCCTTAATTGCTTGCAATCATGAGAATTAAGAGAATGAGGTTTGTTTTGTTTTATGGTCAAGCCAGAATGTGAAAGAAACACACTCTACGGACAATAAATTTGTTACAGATATATATTTTTTGTAAAGTGGGTATAAGAAATATTTATGTAAATGATGTCCTGAAGCCTGCCTTATCTGAAGTTTCCCAAATGAAGTCAAAAAGAACTTTTCAAGATCTACCTTGAAGTATATTACTGTCTTTGATCGGATAATATCAATCCATGTAGAAAAAAATGAAGTCAATTACACTCTTATTGTATGCACTGGCCTCTAACACTGTTTTTGTTGTTGCCATCACCTCTAAAACTAGTGAAGCAGAAACTGAAGATTTTTACCAACATCTTCATTCTGAAATTGATCAAACCTGCAATCAAGGTGCATTGACAATTATTGGTGATTGGAATGAAAAAAATTGGAAACAAAGAGAGAGCAGTAGCTGGAAAATATAGCTAAAATGAGGCCAAGACCCAACTGTGGAATAAACCATCAATTGCACACATGCAAATTCAGGATGAAGCTGTAGAAAATGAGATCAAGTTCATTAGAACCAAAAGCCGACCTAGAGTATATATCACTTGACTTTCTGGAACATATAACAACAGACTTGATGCACTGAACACTAATGACAGAAGACCTGGGGAGTTGTGGGATGACTTCAAGCATCATACATGAAGAAAGAAAGAGGCTACTTAAATGACAGGAAAGAAAGAAAAGATCAAAGTAGATTTCACAAGAACCTCTGACCCTTGTTGTAAATTGTAGAGCAGCTAAGGCAAATGAGAAAAAGGATGAAGTCAAAGAGCTGACAAGAACACTTCAAAGGGCAGCTTGATAAGACACAGTAAAATATTATCATAGAATGTGCAGAAACCCAGAATCAGAAAGTTAGAAAAGGACAACATATGTCAACATATCTTAAATAGAAAGAACTAAAAGCAATTCAACACTTGAGTTGCTATATTGATTCTATGGACAAAATAGTGAAGGACGCAGGAAACATCAAAAGAAATTGGGGGTGGGGGTGGGGGAGGGCATTACACGGTCACTGTACCAAAAAGAACTAGTTGACATTCAATCATTTCAATGAAAAGTAATTTTTTATAATTTTAAATTTTTTAAAGTAAAATATTTATACCTGTTCCAACATAAAGTGCAAATTATTTAGCAAATACCATTGATACCACATGAAAGAGAAATTTTGCTGAAACAGTGGTTACAGGCACACACACACAGGGAGCTGCCTGAGATTTCAGCCAGATTCAGAAAAGGATGTGGAACATGGCTATCATTACTGATGTCAGAGGATCTTGTTTGAAAGCAGAGAATGTCATAAGATGTGCACTTGTGTTTCATTTACTATTCTAAGGCATTCTTCTCTGTGGAGCATAACAAACCAAGGCTAGCTGTGAGAAGAATAAGAATCTCAGAACACTTCCTTATGCTTCAGCAGAACCTGTACTTGGATTAAGAGTCAGTTGTGTAAACAGAACAAAGGAATAGTGCATAGTTTAAGATTAAGAAAAAGGTGTGTCAAAGTTATAGCCTCTCACACACATTTTCAAGCAGTGTGCTGTGCCAATAATCAGAGAAGCGGGATGATATGATGTGGAATGTGGCATCAGGATTGGTGGAAGACTTCATAACCATCTGTGATATGCAGATGCTGCAACCTTGCTTGCTGAAAGTGGGGAAGATTTGAAATACTTGCTTATGAAGATCAAGGATTACTGCCTTCAGTATGGATTGTAACTCAATATAAACAAGATCAAAGCACTCACAACTGGACCAATAGACAGCATCTTGACAAACAGAAAAGATGGACTTAGTCAAGAGTTTTGTCTGGTTGAAGCCACAATCAATGCTCACAGAAGTAGCATTCAAGAGATGAAAAGGCACATTGTGTTGGGAAAATCCGCTGCACAAAATCTCTTCAAGATGTTGAAAAGCAAAGATACCACTCGCAGTGGAAGGGTGATCCTGACCTAAGTCATGATGTTTTCAATAGCTTCAGAGACTATCAGGAAGGCCCAGTCCTTGGAGGGCAGCATGCTTGGTGAAACAGATGGGTAGAAAAAAGAGGAATCGCCTTTATGAGAGGGATGGACACAGCTGCTGCAACAATGGGCTCAAAAACAGGGCTGGGCTCGTTGTACGTAGAATTGTTGTGAGTTGGAAACAACTCGATGGCACCGATCAACAGCAACCATCCTACTTCTGTGACCTCACCCAGAGTTTAAGAAATTAAGCAATTGTATTAGACTCACTTCGATCCTTGGTCAATACCGGTTCTCCTTAGAAATGCCTGCGTTGGAGCCATCAGTTCTCATGCAATTGGCTTTTTGTCTCCCTGCATCTGAATGTACCTTTTTGTCTTGTTTTGTGCATGAAATCTCTTAGTCGCTTGTAAAGGCCTATGTTGATCATTTTTCAATATGACTGTGATATAAATGCATATAAAATAATCCCCAATAACCTCATCGCTTTCTTTGTAATGTGATTAATAAACTGTCATCAATCTTACCTGTTCATGGTGAACGGAACTTACCCAAAAAGAATATTATATCCTTGTGTCATAGTCTCTTTTTTGGGTAACTTCCTATTCACCTTTGATGGTTATGGGACTGCTTAAAGACATGATACCAACACTGATCAGGTAAGATGGACAGCAGTCTATTAATCACACCACAAAGGAGATGCCACACTACGTAGGGCCACACTAGAGCGACATCATGGAGAGAGTAAGTAAGTAATGACTATGGAGGCAGGCTTTTTCTAAACAAGGGTGTGTGATGTTTCCTAGTTCTTGAAAGAAGGTGTAGTTGGCTTGTTAGTATAATTTGCAAGCCGACAAGCAATTAAAACTGTATCACAGAATTGTACCTGAATCACTGATCTATGAGACTAGAGAGGGAGGAGAACTTGTGGGGAGGTCACTTAATGCCTTTCCTATTTCACATATATCTTCCTATATAATATTTATATTCTATCCCACAATATGGTTACAGATTGTCAATATAGTTATTCAGATGTGTGCTGGGCTTAGTGACTTTCTTTAACAAATAAAATATGGCTAAGTGGCTATGATGTTGCTGTTTTTATGTGTCCTCTTGTTGGTTCCAAGTCACGACTCCTATGCACAGCAGAATGAAACACTGCACTATCCTCCCAGCTGTTCCTGTTTGAGCCCTTTGTGGCAGACACGGGATCAGTCCATCTTGTCAAGGCCTGTGCTCTCTCTCAATGTCCCGCTACTTTACCAGGTGCCATGTCCTTCCCCAGGGACTGTTCTCTCCTGATAACGTCCAAAGTATCTGAGACTGTCTCACCAAACTTGCTTCTGAGGAGTACTCTGGCCAGATTTCTTCTGAGATAGATTTACTTGTTCCCCACTTCGTTCATGGGACCTTCAACGTATCTTCATCAGCAGGTACTTCAAAGACTCCTCACTTTTAGCAAGCAAGGTTGTGTTATCTGCGTATCATAAGTTGTTAATAAGCCTTCCCTTAATCCTGATGCCACATTCTTCTTCGTATCACCCAGTGTCTCTGATTATTTGCTCAGCATACAGACTGCATATGTATGTTTGAGAAAACAACCCTGACACAGACCTTTCCTGATTTTAAACCATGTAGTATTCCCTTATTCTGATTCACAACTGAACTGACTCTTGATCCATGTACAGTTTATGCATGAACACAATGACAGGTTGTGGAATTTCCATTATTCTCAAGGCTAGTAAGAGTTTGTTATAATCAACACAGTTGAATTCCTTTGCATAGTCATTAAAATACAAGTAAACATCTTTCTGATATTTTCTGCTTTCCCACAAGATCCATCTGACATCAGTAATGATATTTCTTAGTCCACATCATCTCTTGCATCTAGCCTGAATCTCTGGCAGTTCCCGGTCAATGTATTGCTACCATCGTTGTTGAATGGTCTTCAGAAAAATTTTTCTTGCATATGGTATGTACAATAATTTGACACCAATGATAATGTTCTATAATTTGAGCGTCTGTTGGGTCAATCTTCGTTGGAATTGATACAAATATGGATCGCTTCCAGTTAACTGGCCAGATAACATTCTTAGAAATGTCTTGGCATCAATGAGTGAGTGCTGCCAGTACCTCCTCAGTTTATTAAAATATTTCTATTGATCTTCCAGATATTCCTAGAACCTTTTTTTTGGTCAATATCTTCAGTGAAACTTGGATTCCTTTTTTTCAGTACTATTGTTTCTTATCACATGCTACCTCTTGAAATGGTTATAGATATAGAATGGGTACAAATATGGATTTCTTTTAGTCAGTTGTCTTCAGAATTTCCTGGCATAGAGGAGTGTTTCCTGTGTATATCATTCTGTAATTCTATGATTTGATCGTTCCAATGATCAAATTGGATTTGATGGGATTCTCAACATCAAAAAGGGGAAGACCCGTGACAAGATGGATTGGCACAATGGCTCCTGAGCTCATACCTAAGCTCAAACCATTGTGAGGATGCCACAAGATGGTGTGGTGTTCTATTCTTCCACATGGGATCCCTATGAGACAGAACCAACTCAGTGTCACTTAACAGCATTTCATTCTCAGCCTGCAGTCAACTTCCACGGGGAAGCCCATGCAGAAAAAAAGCTTGGGTCTCCTCCTGCTAATAGTCAATAAGGAACTGAATCCTACCAAAAATCTAAGCTTTGAAATGAATCCTTTTCCTTGAGTTAGCCACAATGCACCTGGCATACTGATTACATACTGTGAGTGAACCTGAAGCAGATGACACATCCAAATATGTCCCCAATCAATATGTTCACAAAAGCTATGTAACAATAAAATTTTTGTACCTCAAAATTAGGAGGATAATTTGTTAAAAAATCGTGCATAATGAGTACAGATAATTTATGTACATTTGTGCTGGCATGATAAAAATGAAGGAGTGATTGTTACGGTTCTTGGACTTTATTTTCAGAGGCAATTAATTTAAAAAATTGGATATCAGGGATCTCATTGTGTTTGAGGAACCAATATAAACTTTTTTTTTTGTATGGAGAATCCCTACAATTTAAATGAAGACTGCTAAATTTATTTTTCCCTGGTAGGCTTTACAAATTGTATGCCTAGTGTATTTTAATTAGAGGACATGTTCTGGCTCTGTAACCTACAAGATTCATGATGAAATAAATTCTGAAAATAAAGATAATTTAACAAAAGTGAGCCACCTGGTCAATAGTTGTGTGTGTGCTGGTCAAAGGTTTTCCTAAAAAGAATTAAGAAATAGCATAGTGGTTACATATTGGGCTGTGATTGGAAAGGTCTGCAGTTCGAAACTATCAGCTGCTTCACTGCAGAAAGAAGGCACTGTCTACCCTGTAAAACATTACAGTCTTGGAAACTCACAGGGGCCGTTCTGCCCTTTCCTAGAGGGTCCCAATGATTACACATGGACTTGATAGCAGAGAGTTTGGTTTGGTCTTTTGAATGCTGAGTAGGAGAATTTTGCATACCCTCTGAATATGACAAGAGATATGCTGGCTAGACAGAATCAGGCAAGAGGGTAAGAATGACAACAGAAGGAATTACTGGGAGAGCAGAGAAATGGAAACATAGTGCCCTCAACCCTCCCAGCACAGACAGATACGGGCAATGCATTTCCTTGTCAAAGAAAGAAACCAGACACAGTGAAAGGTTTAGGCTGGGAAAGAGGGGGTGTTCACATCACCTCTCAATGGTAGAATTGGCCCTTGATTTCAAGGCCTGACAAGAATACAGCATGAACTTGGGCACACAGTCTTGGAAATGGAATGTATGCTACTTTGGGAACCCAGAAAATAGCAGAAGAGCCACCCAAATGTCAGTCAATGGTGGTAGGTCTAATATTAATGCTATAAAATCCTGGCTCTTCATTCTATGGCACCTTGAGATTGCTGGGAGCCCTTTGGTGTTTCACAGTGAAGTTCCTCCTTCATAAATGCAGGCACTCCATACAACCCTTTTCTCTGTCTCTGGTCCGAATGCAATCCCCTCCCCTGTGTGCATACAGGGGACGTGAACTGAGAGAGGAGAGGCTTGAAATCTTGAGTGTCCAAAAACCTTGCTTTGAGAAGATACAAAACTGATGAATTCTGTCTTTGCCAAGCCCATCCATTTCACAGTCTTAAATGAGAAGAAGGCCGGTGGGGCATCACAACTCCTGGCCAGAACCCTTCGTGTTTGGTGATTCGGCCCCAGGCCCAGATCTTTTTGATGACGACCAGGAGCCCATTTGGGAGCCATTGACTGCATCATTAAGGATGAATGAAAAGCAAAACTTGTAGGCTAGCAATTTGAAAAAGACTTCTGCTTCAAAGCGAAGACCTGGCAGCAGTCAATGCCCTAGAGTATTCTTAGTAACACCGTTAAATTGAGTGCAACCTACATTTGCCAAAATGAAACCAACAGAGAGACTCCGCGGTCCTGCATTGCTGTTTCTAAGTTGTTCTCATTTTTGGTCTGCACGCCACTTTATTTTATTGTAATGCAGTATTTCGTGTTGCTTTAGGTGAAAGTTTCCGAAGCAAATACATTTTCATTAAATAGTTCATACACAGATTGCTCCAAGATAATCCTAACTGCCATCACGTCAACTCTGTCTCATAACAACTTTGAATTATTTACCATAATTATCCATTATCCTTCAGCTCTCTCTTTACTGTAGTCCCGTTGTGATAACGTTGACTACATTGTCTATTTATCATTGTCTATTTATTTTCCCCAGGATTACCATGTTAGTAATTATCAAGTTAGTGATTCCTTCTTTCTCCCTGTCTGAGGTAGTTAGTTTATTGTGCCAACCTGGCCAATAAACACATGTGGAGTTAATTGAAGGGCAGAGGGATAAATGACTCATTGAGCCTCACCTTTCTAGTCCTTGGGTCTCTTGCTTTGTGATGGTCGGACCAGGGTGCAGCTGCCTTAGCCAATTCCCTGCTTCAGTGCCAAGGCTCACTTCCTGCAATACATCCGCTAGGAGAAGCAGAATGGACCTACCCTGATGCAGCTCTGGGTGCTGGAGCAGCCGTGTGGAGACCCCTGCCAGCACTGAGATGCTTACATGCTCACTGATTCGGCTTTCCTCCCACAGTTGCCATCATAGTGTGTGTTTTGTGAGATGGAGGAGGATTTTGTGGATTGGTGTCGGACAAATGGGTTAATGTTGGACTTGTGGACCCAGGCAGCACTGGGTTGGGATATTTTCTTGATGTGCACTTACCCTTTATATAAAACTCTCTCTTATACATGAGTTTCTGTGAATTTGCTTCTCTAAAGTATCCAGACTAACACAGTCTCATCCTTGCTAACCATTAATCGATGTTTGTGTCTGCATAAAAGCTAGTCTTTGCTTTTCATAATAGTGATCTAATATGACATTTGCCCTATTTGACTTATTTCACTCAGCATATGTCCTCCAGAACTGTCAACATTGTGAGATGTTTGGGGGATTCATCATCATTCTTTATTGTATGAATTATTCCATTTTATGCATTTGCCACAATATATTCATTGATTTGTGGAGGGCCACGAAGGCTGTTTCCTTCTTGTTTTTCTATTGTGAATAATGCTGGATACACTGGATGATGTGTATATTTGTCTGTGTGATAGCTCTTATTTCTCTATGATATATAGACAGGAGTGGGATTGCTCAATTATCTAGTATGGGTATTTCTAGATGTTTAAGGAAGCACCATCCTGTTTTGGATAACAGTGGCACCTATCAGGGTGTCACAGCTCCGTCTCCACATAACTTTGTGGGAACTTGCTGTGTTCTTTTTCATTTATTTATCAGTGTCATTATTGCTGGGGGATCTACTTGTAGTTTTGATTTATACTTCTTCACTGGCTAGTGATAGGAGCCCTGGTGGTGCTATGAGTTAGGTGTTAGGCTGTGAGGTCAGTGGTTCAAACTTACCAGCCTCTCCTAGGGAGAGAGATGAAACTGCCTGAAAGATTGGCCATATCAAAAATGTTGTCTTCAGCCTCAGTGAGTCAGAATGGGCTCCATGAATGTGAATTTGGGTTTGAAAATGGCTATTCAAGGGGCCCTGGAGGCACAGTGGTTGTGGTTAAACTGCTAGTCACAAGGTTGATGGTTCAGACCCATCAACCATTCCTAGCTTGAAGGATAAGGCTGTCTGCTCCCATGAAGATTTAGTGTCAGAAACACTAAGAGCACTTCAATTATGGTTGCTGTCCATTATGGTTGCTGTAGTAGGAATTGACCTGACAGCACTAATTGGAATTGTAATGTTTGCAAACTTTTCTTTATCTGCTTGCTAAACTCCTGAGTGTCTTCTTTGGTAAAGTACCTTTGCCCATTTTAAAATGGGATTTGTTGTTTTTTTTGGTTTTGATATAATATACTTTGGACATGACACACACCTTTCCTGATTATAAACCATGAAGTAGTCCTGGGTGATCCATCTGACATCAGCAATTACATACCTTGTTCCCAGTCCACTTCTGAATTTAGTCTGAATCTCTGGCAGATCCCTCTGAATGTACTGCTGCAACTGTGGTTGATCTTCAGTAGATGAAGTAAGTAATCTTCAGCAAAAGTTTACATACTCGCATGTGCTATCATTGATACTGTTCTAGGTTTGAGCATTCTGCTGGGTCCCCTTTCTTTGGAATAGGTACAAATATGGGTGTCTTCCAGTCACTTGATTAAGTAGCTATCTTCCAAATATCTTGGCATAGATGAGTGAGTGCCTTTTTTGCTTCATTGGCTTGTTGAAGCATTTCAGTTGGTCTTGCATCAAATCCGGGAGCCTTGTTTTGATTAATATGTTAAGTACAGCTTAGATTTCTTCCTTCAATACCATTGGTTCTTGCTCATATACTTCTTGAAATGGCTGAATGTCGACTAGTTTTCCTGTTACAGTGACTCTGTGCATTCTTTCCATCTTGATGCTTTCTGCAACACTCATTATTTTGTCCATAGAATTGCAACAAATATTTCATTGCACTTTAATAACACAAGCACTATGGAAAGTATTTACTCATTACTTGTAAGAGGGGAAGATTTGATATATTTGAATACCTGTATAGAAAGGGAACATAGAGACACAGAAAAAAATCAGAGAAAACACTTCCAAAATAACTACATGACAAATATCAATACAAATTGCTCAATGCAACATTAAGAGCTACAAAATTAGTATGGTGTCTGCATATGCACTGATGAAATTAGAGGAAACCAACGAGGCTGACGGAGATTCTAAAAGTTGAAGAACCTTCATATAACCAATAGTCCCTTCAATGTTGAATGAGTCTTTTTGAGAACTTCAGTTAAAATTGCAGAATTGGGAGTGTTTCATCTCTCAGACAGCAAGTGGTTATAGCAAGCACATGGCATACTGAAGACTGCAGCAGCTCTCTTCTACGAATTCCCAAAACCATCTTACAAAGATTTCTTTCTGACTAAGGTCTTGACTAGTGAGTAATTGTTAGTGAGGAATGAAACTTGAGTAGGTAGGAAATAAAGGAGATTTATAGAAACAAGTGATTTAAATAAAAACATGCAAAATGTAACCAAAAACCTTCAAAAGCAAGAGATTATTTTTTTCATACTCCAAGAAACAAAATTACAGACAGCAAAAACAGAAGAAGGAGCTCTGTGAGTTGAGAAATTTTACATTTCAAAATGTATTCATCTAAATATGCAAGAAAATTAATTGCAAACAAAAATGTGTGCCATAAAAAAAATATAATAGGAGGCATTTATACAATGTAGATTCAACCAAAGTGTTTGCCTGCTCAGACATATCAACAAGCACAACAAGCACAATCAATAATTATTCTGATTCAGTGGGATAGAAACTCATTTGGAGCCAGAAGAAATATGTGTATAAATCAATTTGTTTCCCATAGCTAAAATATTGTTTAAATATTGTGAATCCTTCTCTTGTGGTACACAGAAGTTATACTTTGTGTTTCACTTTGTGGTTACCAAAATTTGTCACGCATTTGGCACAATAATTATTCTTCATTACTTTCCTAAATATGCCCTCCATTGGCCAAAATATGGAAACCGAAGCTATATTTTAATTGGATTCTAAGCTTCTTATCTTATTGCTTTTGTTTTTAACTTTCTTTTCCATATTTTCAACTTGAATGTAGCGTGGCTTCTTTGTAGCATGGTATCCGTCAGCTAGAGCGACTTCTTCTACAATATCTCAAGGCAGCAGACGTGAGTGCTCCAGAAAACATGATGAAAAAATGTCTTATATTTTGTTCTTGTCATGCATTGGCAAACCTACATCAGTTTATTGATTTCAAGTCAATCATAACCCACTTGAATTCAGTGAGAGGAAACCAACCCCCATATCTCCAAGAGATTAGTGTCAAGAAACTTAAGGTCATTTATTTTAAAACTGCCATAATTTGAAATCCCATGGGCTACACTCGCATAGAAATCACCAGAGAATATATACAAATGCCTGATGTGTAAGAATTTTAAATTTTGAATGGGTCTGTGATTTTTACTATAGAAATTTCATCAGAACAATCAAAATCCAAGGATTAATATTTGCACATATAAAGCTACAACAGTAATAAAGGGGGAACTTTTTTCTAAATTTGTTTGATGCAAGAAACTTTTTAATTGGCTCCCTGAAAGATCTGCAGTCTTATGGGGATATCAAAGTATCTATGTATTACAAATAAAATATCAATAAACATAATTTTAAGGGGCATGTTCTTATCTGAAAATTACCCAAAGATATTAGGATATAAAAGTCATATAAAATACTTAGAATGACCTTTACTCAACTGTATATCTTGCACTTTAATGGTGTTGACATTACCAAAATAGGGGAGAGATATAAAAAAATATTTTTTGGTGGGTCAGAAGCCATGGTTGACAAAACGTTTCCCCAAAGATGAAATCCAAGTGCCTTTGAATTTTAATAGATGCTCCAAATCTTTTGAAAGGAAAATGTAGCAATTTTTTTGTCAAAAATACTTAATACATTTTATGAGGCCTTAACACTGCATGGGAAAATTTTGTAAGATGTTATCTCTCAAGAGCACCAAAGCAATAAAATAAATTTATTTCAGAAAATACCTATAGTAATTGCCCTCTAAATTCAGCTGAGGGAAAAACACCACATGCCCTTTCTTTTTTTTTTCTCATTTCTTTTTTTGTAAGTATCATTATTTACTAATTTACTTGTTGCATTTATGTTTAACTACTGAAAGAGTCAAAAATAACATTTAGAGCTCATCTCTTTGAACAATAATATAATAAGCAACAAAGGGGTCACGACCCACAGGTTGAGAACCGCTGTTGTGGAAGGTGAGCCCCTCAGGTTGGAAGGCACTCAAAATAGGATTGAAGAAGAACTGCGTTCTGAAAGTAGTCAACCACAAGGATGCAGTAACGAAGGCCTTTGGGACCTTCACCATTTCCTTTCAGCAGTCTCTATAAATAAGAATGGGTCATAAAAGTAAAAATAGGTTCATCTTCTCAAAGATTCATCAAGCTATAACTGCTAGCACTGGGAAAGATTCCAGACTTAGAAATTATGAACCAATAAAAAGTATTATCAATATCTAACAGAATGTAAGATACAGGACTGAACATTCTCACTTTCCTTATCACATCGACTCTGTAAGGTTAATGGTATCATCAGTTATGCATGTGCTACAACGCCGCTGAGACTCACAATGAGTAAGCTATGCAGCCAAGGTTTCACAGGTAGGGGGCGTTGGTGGTAGGATCAGCGCCCTAGCAGCATGAATCTTAACTAGAATATCACAACTTATTGAAAGTTCAAAAATGTTTCTACTCATGACTCTTCTGTGGCTAATCTTGAGAAGTTAAAGGTTAGAAACTAACAGTAATTTATTTTTATCATCTAAAAATGTGTATCTTAACATGTTCCCAATAAAAATATAACAAAAACCGATCAGCTAATTTGTGAAGAGGGCTTGAATGCTAAAGTATAATTGCTGGCCATTTAGTTGTAGTTGGAAAAGGGAATGTGTCAGCTTAATGAAGCATCTGTCACTGGTACCTCATTCATCACACTCTCACTTTAAGAACTGCCATAATTTTTCAAATTTGAGTCTCAGAGAGCTCATGCTATTTGCTCAAGCTCATCCTGGTGGCCAATCATAAAACTGAGCTAAGCTCTACCCAAAGATTTTAATCTTCAAAAGTGCACAATGTCACCCAGTTAATCCATGCGGAGAGAACCATTGACAAATAGTGGTGAAGTAAACTTTTATTTGTATGCAAATAAAAAATAAAAAGTGGTGAAGTAAACTTTTTATTTGTATGCAAATAAAAAATAAAAAGTTAAGGAGGTGGACATTGTACATCACCTGTGTTAATTCTATCAAACCCTGCATTGTCATTTCTGAGGGGGAAAGTCTATGTCAACACTGACTATGTGCCATCCTACTTAAGTAACTGACTATGTGCCTTCCTTTTTCATTCTTAGCTAGCAGAAATAATAGATCTCATAATCATATTCATCGAACACATTTGGTAACCAAAGGTGTTATAAGAATACTTGAGATATCTTGCCCTATCCGGAGTATCCCTTCCCCTCTCAAAATAACGAGGTATAAATTACCAAGGGCACATGAGGGAGGGGGGAAAGGGGAGAGAGGGGAAAAAAAAAAAGAGGACCTGATGCAAGGGGCTTAAGTGGAGAGCAAATGCTTTGAGAATGATTGGGGCAGGGAATGTATGGATGTGCTTTATACAATTGATGTATGTATATGTATGGATGGTGATAAGAGTTGTATGGGTCCCTAATAAAATGTAAAAAAAGAAAAGAGGAGAAAAAAATGATTAGGGCAGGGACTGTACAGATGTGCTTTATACAATTGATGTATGTATATGTATGAACTGTGATAAGAATTGTATGAACCCCTAATAAATTGTTAAAATTAAAAAAAAAGAATACTTGAGATTTCTTTTAATGTATGTTTTTGCTTATTGTTTAGAAGGAATTTGGAGGATTTTTCTGAATGTATAAAAATAACTAGTTATGTTTTACTTCCTTAAGTATATAAATAAGAGGGTATAAGTAAGGGCAGTAAAGAGAAAAATTTTTATAATATTCCAGAAAATTGAGACCTAGGGATTTACCAATTAACTTTGTTTTAAATTTCAACACAAAAATATCATTTGTACTTAAAAAATGTTTTAGTGTATCATATATAAAACACTTATATACTGAAACACAGACTGTATTTTTTAATAGACCAATTTGCTGCACACATGTCTGGGGTAATTTATTTTTAATTCAGTAAGGCTTCATTTTTAAAGATGCTCTCGGTGCTTTCTCTAAATCTGCTCAAAATTCTCTAATATGGTTTAAGAGGATTACAAAGCAATCTTTACTTAAGCCACAAACTTTATGCAACTTAAAACTTCAACTATAATGAGATCAGAAAGTTTAGTATGAAAACAAATCAGTGACTTGGAACAGAGTGGGAATAAAAAGCATTCCGTGCTACTAAATTGAGTTAGGCAATTGATAAAAAAAATGGGGATTTTAATAACATATTGGTGTAATGAGGAGAAAAGCTGACTGGCTTGGTGTACCATCCTGCGTTCTGGACACCAGTTATATACTCCACTGTAGTTTTATAACATTTATTATTGTTTTAAATATTAATAATGTGGTAGTTACATAGTCTCGTGTCAACTTGAGGGTATTAAGAGTGAAGGAGTGGAGTTTAGCCTGGCAATGAGGTCACAGGTAGATTGGAGTGCAACTGAGATCAATGGCTCACTACAGGCCGTCTTCTCCTTCTCTCTGCCTTCACCTTCCGTTGAAAACTTACAGGGAGACTTGCTGACACCCACGAGAGCCCCTCTCTCTGCTTCACCTTCCTGTTGAAGAGCCACACAGAGAGAGCTGGGGGAGCCACGTGGAGACCCACGGCAGCTCTGCGATGCTTTCACTGCCATTGGATCCATAAGACTTCGTGTGGCCTCGTGAGTCTGAAGAGGGATTTACGGACTAGTATCAGACTTATGGACTTGCTCTGGACTGCGTTGGGATGTATTTTTAATATATAATTACTTTTGATATAAAGCTCTTTCTTATACATATATGAGTGTCTTACTAGAAATCACTTTTCTCATGTTAACCTGCCAGAACACAGATGACATATGATCTGAGCTATCTATACAACTTTAAAGAACTATAATTACTATCCCCCACATTATTCTCTTCAGTCTTGTCTATGACAAATATTTTTTAATATCAGCAAGTATTACATGGAGCATAGTAACAGTTTGTACCACTGAGGAACCCCACTAAATGTAACATATGAGTAATACATTTTTAAAACTTCCTAGTAATTTTAATCTTCGTACTCTTGAAAAATATGTTTAACCTCATCATGAAATACCCTCAGGCACCGGGTCTCAACCTGTGGGTCGTCACCCCTTTGGGGTTGAACCACTCTTTCACAGGGGTTGCCCGATTCCTAACAGCAGTAAAATTAAAGTTACAAAGTAGCAATGAAAATAATTTTATGGTTGGGTGTCACCACAACGTGAGAAACTATATTAAAATGACACAGCATTAGGAAGGTTGAGAACCACTGATAAAATAAATGATGTTTTATCATTTATTTATTGTTGGGAATTTTTTGCATTTATATTTTTACTATAGGAATTGCTATAGTAAATAATAGTATTTACCTAAAATTTTGAAATTTTGAGATTGATGTTTAGAACAGTACTGTATTTTTAGATATATATGCTCCCTACTAGAATATTTCACTCTATTTCTATTTTTAATAAAATATTTTTATGTAAAAGGAATGCAATTCATAGTTTGGAGCCATTACAAGTGAATACACCTATTCCTCAGTTATTAACATGCTAAGGTTCCAAAGACTAGGTTGCTATAAGATAATTAGTGCCATATCAAATGGAAGGCAATCATATCACATCAAAAATGGAAAATGACTGCATAAGTACATAACTGTCCAATGACATAACTACATAAAAACCAACCCACTGATAATCATGGCCCTGCCAAGTTGACACATAACTTTAAATATCATAAACAGCTTTATGTTTGCTTTGCTTTCAATGTTAATTACTGCCAAATGTACATTATAAATACGCAAAATAACTTGACAGTAGAAATTTTGTTTTGTTTTGTTTTACTATCGTGGTAAATGTTAAATGCCAGATAATGGGATAGTAGATAAATATGGAGCTGCGTAATTTTGTGAAGGTATACTTTTTTATTTTTATATGTAATTTGAAAGTGTATGTGAGGAGTAAGCCAAATGGCTATGATTTTCAACAATTCTCTCCCTGTTGGCGTTGCTAGGTCTCCATACAAACCACTTTACCCCATTTTGTGTGTGTGGTTTGCTAGCAAGAATCAGAAGATACACTTCAGTGCTCTCCACCCCCCCTGCTCCGGATTCAAGGGAGCATGATGCAGTAGAATGCTTGTCGGCAAGGTTAAAGAGATCAAATTTGTCTCTAAGGCAAAGGATATAAATAAGCAGTGAGAGAACATTTTCTCAATTATAATATAGGTGGGCTACACATAGAATAAACCACCAGGCCAGGTCCGGGGAGCTCAGCAGTAAGCAGAGTTCCGCTGCAGCCCATCATTTATGACACAAAGTACAGTGTACAATGGAAGAGGGTGTTCTCTGCCCAGAGAGAGTTTGAAGGAGTGCTTCTCACTATGACATTTTCCGGGTTGCGTACTGTGGTTCTGGTAATTAGGAAAAGCTGGCTGTCCATGTGTGTTAACGTGCATTCACAGCTCTGACAGGAAGAACATAATGCTTAGGAAGCAATCAACATTGGCTGGTAGTGCTTTTTTTAATGGCTCCTTGGCCTTCTAAAAAGCAGGTCCACCCATGAACATGACGTAAAACGGGAGTGCTGTCCTACAGCGTGGCACAGTGGAACCGGTCATGTTATTCAACAATGCGCACCCATTCTTCACTTATCCACTCGCATTTCCCAACACTTCAAATGTATTGAAATAAGACGGTAAAAATAGACACTCTCAATACATTATAATGCAGGCCAGAGTATAACAGAATAGATATATCGAGTAAATGCATTACATTGGGAACAATCTGAAAAATAGATCTGAAGTTATTTTTAGTAGCAAGTATTTTGAAACAGCACTAATGCAACAAAAAGAACCTATTTTTAAATATCTCGAGTCCATGGAGTTTATACATTGCATAAAATGATGGTGGACAACTAGCATCTGTTTAGCCATTTTCTTTCATGAAACTTAAAAAGGTCGCACTCAAACAACAGTGATAAGATGAAAGAAGAAAATTTGTTTTAACACCTAAAATTGAGACCAGAGAAATGCTCAGAGTAAATGTCAAGTGACATGGAGAAACACCTACTATGATTTGGTGAAACCCAACTGAGAACTGTTTGCACATTTATATCTTTGTCAGGTGTAAACTAATGAAAATTATTCTTTTCCAACTGAAGGTTGAAATTATATTGCATGAATCATGCACTGATATTATAAAATAAACCCTCAAAGGAAGACTCTAATAATTAGAATGTTTTCTCTTGGTTGAAACTGACTCAGAAACATTTTGACAGTCACTTAGAATTCTGGATCTTGTAATAATGGTAAAAAGTAAATATACTATAAATTATTAATAAGAATTGAAATGAAACAATTCGGTATATATTTATTTCATTAATGTCATGGTTGAGATTTTTTTACAATGAAAATGCAAACCCCATTTGAATAGTTTTGAATACGCTCCAAATTTTACCATGAAAATGTGAACCAGGTATTTCTGTACATTCTTCACAAAACAAAGAAGACAAGACCAAACAAAAACTCTGTCCTCATGGAAAATAAGAGGCTGTTAGAAATGTGGTACAAAGCATGACTATGTGGGAGAGCAAGTGGAGAGGAAATATTAGTATAAAAAATCAGAAAGAGTCCATATATCTCTATTTCTATCTTTAGAGCTTCAAAAAGAGGCATACTGTGTTAGTCTGGGTAAACTAGAGAAACAAATCCACATACACTCATATATGTACAAGATACAGTTTTATATATTGGGTAAGGGTACATTCAGAAAGCATCCCAACCCGGTCCAGTCCAACCAATAAGTCCGACTTAGCCCATATTTCCCACATTGATCTACAAAATCCTCCTCAAACTCCCAAACACACACACAATGACACGGAATGCAGGGGATCACAGGCCAGTGGGTAGAAAGTCTTTTAATCCAGTGGCAGTGTAAGCATCTCAGCACTGGCAGGGGTCTCCACGTGACTGCTCCAGCACTAAGGGCTGCATCAGGGTGAGTCCATGTGGCTTCTCCTAAGGGAGGTCTCCAAGGAAGTGAGCCTTGCCCACTAAGGCAGCTGCACACTGGTCCAACCATCAGATAACAAGAGACGGAGAACAAGAATGGCGAGGCCCACCGAGCCGTTTATCTCGCTGCCCTTCAATTAATCCCACATGTGTTTATCAATCAGCTTGGCACAATAAGCTTTAACTATCTCACATACTCTATGATGCCAAATGAGGATATTTTAATTTTAACAGTAAGAATTGGGTGCCCAAATTATTACAAGATCTGATTGATATTCAGACTGAAGGGCAAAACAAGGCCTCCCACAAACAACTTGCTTAACAAGATATGCTCCATCTTTATAGCTGTGGGAAAGAAGATATGATTTTTATTAAGTCAACAAAATTATATCTCCATTGTCTAAGACCATGAAAATGCTCTCTTCCTCTCTCAAAATTACAATCTTTGGAAACAGATGAAATTTAAGTTAATGTGGAAATGAAACCTGTACTGCTTCTGATATAAACTTCCAGGACTGAAAAGAAAAATTTAACTCAACCCTTTTTAATTAAAATAATTTAAAATGGACCAGCCACAGGAACTATATTATTTGCTGACAGATGACAAAGAATCAGGATAAAACTTTTGTCAGATAAAAAACACATATGCAATATTGCCTTAGTAAAATATTTTAAATCAAATCTTTCTTACTTCAAAGAAAAAAGTAACTCAATGATAGAATCTCTATCATAAACATGCATGATCAGTTACATAAAACTCTGAGAAATGATGAAGAGAAAATAGAAGAAATAAGTGCAAAGCAAACATATCATAAATCAGTAAGCATTTTATCATTCTCAAAACTTCTGTAGGTCAATAATTTAGTCAGAGTACAGTGGCAATGTCTTGTCTCTGCTTTATCATGTTGGAGGGTCATCTGAAAAGATTAAGCCGTTCTGCGGTGATTTGAACAGATTATAGTTGGAGTCATATGTGAACTTTTTCACTTACACATGAAGCATGTACTAGGAAAGCGCAAACATTGGTTTCAGCTGAGATTCAACCTAAACATACATATCTGTACATAAATTCTCACATATGTGAGTTGGGACTCCAGAAGCTCATGGTCTCCGTGTAATCTGACTTTGGACTTGGAGTGTTCTGGCAAACAATACGAAACTTCCCTGGCATTCTATTCCTACCCTTGATAGACATAGCATCTCTTTTGCGATATTATATTGCAGGCCTACATTCAAATGGAAGGGTCATTAACACTTGATGGGGAGAATATAAGAGTTTGCAAAAATATTTAATAACTACATCAATAATATTGAATTCCCAGATAATGCAATGAAGATTTTTTTCATATGTTCACAGAAGTCTTGGTTTACTCTTTTGGAGGGGAAATATTTACCCAAGTTTTACCAATTTGAGGGATTGCCTATCATTTTTCAATTGATTTGTTTTGCTCTTAAAGTTTGATCCAATAACTTGCGAGGTTATTTAGGCTATAAAGGGATACATATACTGATACACACACGGTGTTTAACTAATTACTATAAGAAATGCAAATCTTACTAGCTATTACAGACATACACACATGCCAAAAAAAGAATAAAAGCAAAGCATGCAATTTTAAATACACACACACATATATATAGTATATTCCCCCAAATTGAGACATAATTTGAAATGATATAATCTACTATTTAGTCAAAGAATTGAACGTTAAAGAAGGCTTGGAAAGGGCACAATAATAGTTGGATGACGAAGAACAGATTCTGGAATCTCATAATACATTATATAGTGAAATGAAGAACCAGGTGTACTGCTTTGTGAATCAAGAATCTGTAATGAACTGAAAGCTAAACTACCTAATATTAAATAATATAAGGAGAAGCTGTTGTCTTTCTTGGGTGAGTTTTTAGAAGACCATTTTCCTCTACCTGGTGGAAAAGTTAAAAAGAGAAATTTATGGAATCTAAAAGTCCAAATCCAAGTCTTGGTCCTGCCAGGTCTATCTGGGATCTCTTTCCTCATTTCTCCTTAACTACTATCCATAATTACCATTCCTAGGCTTTTGTCTTCTCTCTGTGTCAGTCAAGAACCAACTGCACAGTTGAGAACACCCCATGAAATATTAGAGATCCTTATCAACAGACTCAATGTTCCACGTCATCGATATGCCAAAATTAGTGATTCTTTTTGGCCACCTTACGTTGAGCTGCTGCTATGTCATGGAATTGCCTTGAGACCTCCAGAAGAGCCAAACTTATAAGCTTAGGAACCTTCCGTCAGTGAAAGAAGGTCATCCTGAAGAGCCTTGACCTTGGCAGATAAGGCAACACCATGGACCATCAGATAAAGAACGTTACTTGCAAGTCAGTGCATATAACCCATTTCCTTTATGTCTTCAAATGACACCTGCTGCCACTATGTCCATTTTAAATCTGTTCTCAGGCAGTGTTTTCATACTTTAAACTCTATGGGCAAAAGGAAGATAAAAATTACGCTAGACTTGAGACCACTATGAAACATTTATTGTACCTTAGTTTGTATACTATTCTTTGGAATTTTTCTTTTAATGTATGATATTGCTAATGTAAATTTAATATTTATAGCAGTTTCTTTGATACATACTGAATTCCATTTGGTGCTTAATCCCTTTATATACCGGGGTCACTTAATTTTCAGTGGTTTTAAAAATTAGAATAGTAGTATTTGGCATAGGAGGCATTCATTTCTGCTACCTATTTGTAGATTTGTTCAAAGTTAGGTAAACCCAATCCAAGGATATATATGGTAGCCAACTAAATATGAGAGGGAAAGAAAGAAGGGGAGAAAAGACATGGGTAGGGAGGTAGCAGGGCACTAATCCAACCAAGGGGAGAGTATTTTTTATATCTCCACAGGAGGAGAGAGTGCCCAGGCTTCAACCCGATGTGCCAATACGTGAATACAACATAGCGGCATGTACCAGGCAACCAATAAAGGTCTGCTGGGCTGACTATGTGGACACCCTCGCACCTCAGAAGAATGCGCTTTAGAGGACAGCACTGGGGCCGCAGCTTGGGGAGAGGGAGTGTTGGATTAGAGCCCACCACACGGAGAAACACAAAGGGATGGAGAGGGAGGAGAGGACATCCTGGCCCTCCATGTCCCAAGGATGATGTTCCTGCTCAGAGGAGACAACGCACAGGGAGGATCGTAGGGCCGGCCCCACCACAGGCCACGGTGTCCCTCCCTGAACTGTGGCACTGCAGGGGACAGCACAGGAGACAGTGTGGGAATAGTGCACGGTCTGGCCCCATCACGCTGAGGCGAGGCACCGAGGGAATGCAACAGAGCAGCAGGGGGAGCAGAGTGATGAAGCCCCCAGGGAATACCAGAAATAGACTTGGGAGACAGAGTGTGGCACCCCATCAGACTTGACTGGAAAACACTCATCAAGGCCAACAAAACAGACCTTGAACTATTTATAGGCTTTTCCATTTTTGTCTGGGGCTTTCTTTTTGTGTTTGTTATTTTGTTCTTACTTTCTGCTGTTGTTATTGTTTTGTTGATTTTGACTTCCTTTGTTGTTTTATCTTTTGGTTTTTTTCACTGTATCTGCATGTCTATCTAGATAAGATAGATGGGATAAACAATTCAGAGATGAAAAGAATGAGACCAATGGTTTCAGGGGATATAGGAGAGGGGAGGTGGGAGAAAGGGAGGGACCTGGGGCGGGGGGGGGGGGGCGCGGGGAATCCCGGGAACAACAAGTGAACTAAAATCAATGGAAGGAAGGTCATAGGATGCCTAGTAGGGCTCAATTAGGGGCAATGTAGCAGCAAGGAATTACTAAACCCAAATGAAGGCCGAACATGATGGTGGGACAAGAGGAAAGTAAAAAGGAAATAGAGGAAAGAACATTTACAGAGGCTTAAATAGAGGCATGTATGCACTTATATCTATATGTTAAAAATTAAGGATGCAGATGGACATTGGGCCTTAACTCAAGTACTTCCTTAACACAAGAATGCTTTGTTCTAAAATTCTGACATTCTGTGATGTTCACCTTCTCAACAGTATCACTGAAGACAAAATGGGTACATAAGCAAATATGGTGAAGAAAGCTGATAGTGCCGGTTATCAAAAGATATAACATCTGGGTTCTTAAAGGATTGTAGATAAATAAGCGGCCATCTAACTCAGAAGCAACAAAGCCTACATGGAAAAAGCACACTGGTCTGTGTGATCATGAGATGTTGATGGGATCAGGTATCAGACATCTAAGATTCAGAATAAAACCATATGCAAGGTGAATTGGTGGGGGTGTGGGGTGGGGTGGCTGGAGTGGAGACCCAATGCCCATTGGTAGAAAATTGGACATCCACTCAAAGAGAGATCATAGGGAAGAGATGAGCCAGTCAGAGTGCAGTATAGCACTGATGAAGCACACAACTTTCCTCTAGTTCTTTGGTGCTTCCTTCCCCCCACTACCATGATGTCAATTCTACCTTACAAATTGGATTAAACCAAAGCATGCACACTGCTAGAGATAAGAGCCCAAAACACAGGGAATCCAGGATAGATAAAGCCCTGAGGGTCAACAAGGAGTAGAGATAGCAGGAGGTGTAGAGGAGGGTGAGGATAGAAAGGGGAAATCAATCACAAGGACCGATCTAGAATCACCTCCCAGAGGGACAAATAATTGAAAAATGGATGAGGGGCAACTAAAGACATTGTAAGATATGGAAAATATAATCTATAACTTATCAAGGGTTCGTGAGGGACGGCAGGTGGAGGGGGAGCACGAAGAAGTGGGGAGCTGATATTGGGGCTCAAGGGGGAAGAAAATGCTTTGAAAATTATGATGGCGGCATATGTGCAAATGTGCTCGACACATTGGAGGAATGTATGGATTGTGATGAGAGATGGAAGAGCCCCTAATAAAGCTATTTAAAAACAAACAAAATCTTAAAAATCTATTTGGTGAAGCTAGTGAAAAGTATATTACTATGGACACCATATAAAAACTGTACTTATATATAACTTTTTAAAATCCTTCCTGAATTTTTGTAAATAAAATTCTCTCAGTTTAAAAAAATTTTATTGTCTTTGTTCATAGCACCTGGTTCTTACTTTCTGAGTTGAACATTTCCTTAGATTTCTCTGTGTACAAAATTTAGATAGTTTATTTCACACCAATTGACACGTATTCTTGGTTGTCTCAAGGATGGAAAAAGTTGACTAGCAATTCCCAGTTCATTGTGAGCTTTTCACTAAGTGAGCTTCTCTCCTAAAGATGGCATGCCAAGTGCTACAAACTGTGTCTAAACTAAAAAATGTGTACACATACACTCATTGCAAAGCTTTCTAATATACTCATATCTGTGTATTTTTCTGTGAAAAAGACATATCAGGTAATTATGTCATAGATACCTATTCTTTTATAATCAATATTTCCTCATTCAGCTATGTAGCATTTATATTGTTGTTGTTATGTGCCATCGAGCTGTTTTCTACCCAAAGCGACATAACAGAACACAACACTGCACAATCATATGCCATTCTCGCCATTGATCCTGTGCCTGAGGCCACTGTCAATCCATCTCATTGAGAGTCTTACTCTTTATTGTCGCCACTCAACTTTACAAAGCATAATCTCCATCTCCAGAGACTGATTTCTCTTGATGTTGTCCAAGGTATAGAAGAGGAAGGTCCACCATCTTTGCCTCTAAAAAGTGGTCTGGCCCATCCTTCTTAAACCTTATGCAAAAGTTATCGTGGTCAAATAAGTATATGGACATAGTATACTGTTAGTAAATTAATTCCCATATTTCCCATTCCTAGTCTCATATGTATGTGAAGATTCTCAATACCAAGGATCATTGTATGTATGCCATGCTAACAGGCATACGAGAACATCATCTTCCTCCTAGACTCTAGCGGAAGCATTTCTCTGGCCTGCTCTATTGGTTACATTGTTTTTCTTTCTGCTCACCTTCCCTATTCATATATCCTTGTCATCATCTCCTTTCTTAAGTAGTTGAACCATTTTTATATTTCTATTTTCATTTTACTAGAATACTTTATTCTAATTTTACTGGAATATTTATTTAAATAAATATTTAAGACATATCTATTGTGTTTCATTTAATCAGGAACTCTAGGGTTTTGTTTTGTGGGGTTTTTGGATGGAGGAACCTGAAGACCTCTAGAGAAAAGAGGAAGAGAGCAGTCTTGGGTCTCTGCTTCCTAAAATCTGGACAACAATAGGTTAGATAAATATAGGACAGAAGAGCTAGAATATTGCATCGGTGTGGAAAGTGGGGAAAACTGTATAGAGTAGCCTTGTTGTCACTTCTTATTTCAAATTGAATCTCTTTATGCAGTTTTTATATCAAAATATAGATCTATTCTTAATGAATTTTATAGTGGACATACAATAAAACAACTTAAAGGAATTACGCTTGTTTTAGGAGTCCAGGACTACGCGTTAGACTGCTAACTACAAGGTTGTCAGTTCAAAATCAGCAACCACTCTGAGTGAGAAAGGTGAGGCTTTCTACTCCTGAAAAGAGCTACAAAAGAGTTCTCTCCTGTCTGCTCAGGCTGCTATGACTGGGTGACAGTGAGGAGTTTGTTTTGGAAAGTCTTACCTGAGTAAAGAATAAATTCATTTTGTTAATAGAATCCATAGATACCACAGATGTGAGATGATAAATAAACACCTCTGACTTTTTTAAAGTCTACATGTTCACTATTAATTACTAAAATGAAGATCTATATCCATTTTATCACTTCCTCACACCAGGAATAAATGATCCGAACCAAACTCAGCTGACTCAGTGACGTGACCCAATCGGACGCAATAGAACTGGTCCTGTGACTTTCTGAGACTGGTGCTCTTCACAAGAGTAGAAAGCCTCTCCAACAGAGTGGTTGGTGGTTTCAAACTGCTGACTTTGCAGTTAGCAGCCCAACCCTTAATCCCTCCACCACAAGGGCTGCTGGAAATGAGTGATAAAGGTGGAGTAGTCTAGCTGTCTTTGTTTGCAGTGACTCTTAAGTGTCACTGAAGCAATGGAAGAGCTTCCTGAGCCTGAGTAAGTGTGATAGGGGAGTAATGGAATGATTTGGCCTTGTAAGGAGTTCAGTTGTAAGAGACATTTACAAACTTAATTAGTATGCAGGAAGGTATGGAATGCAAAGTGGGCTGAGATAAAATTAATGGCTTTAAAAATTCTGAGAGCAGAAAAGCCATTAAGCATTATGCTCAAAAAACAAAACAACCACATGCTGCAACCTTTCTTATCTCAGTGTGAGCAAACAAATGATGGGCTAGCAATCGCAAACCACACGTGACCGCTTGCTCAATTGACGGAAATGAAGGATCGTGACTTACTGAAACCACAGCTCTAGAACTTTTTCTTTGCTTTTTTTCTTAAAAATTAAGAATTTGAAACTAAATTGATATAAGTCCTATATCTCATAGTACTAAACCTCAAAGAATTGCATGAGAAAAGTCTGCGCTTGTGCTCTTGCTCTCTCTTGTTTGCTCTCTCTCAGGCTGTGAAGTAAATGTTCGCTTGCCTATCTCTCCATCCAAGGATGACCCTAAGCACTACAAAGCAAACACCAGGTGAACTGCATCAGTCACTGTTTTCTATGCGCTGTTATAGAAGGCATTGTGGTCCCCTAAAGTAGGGGCTGTGAATCCAAACTTCTGCCTGTGGTTAGAATCTTATTTGGAGTCAGCTACCTTTATTGTGGAGTTTTGGTGGCACAGTGGTTTTGTGTTGGGTTACTAACCTAAAGCTCGGTAGTTCAAAAGCACCAGCCAGTTCTGCAGGAGAAAGATGAGGTGCCCCACTCCCATGGAGAGTTACAGTCTCAAACCACCCCCCGTAGGGCAGTTCTACCCTGTCCTACAGGGTTGCTCTGAGTCAACAATTTGATGGCAGTGAGTGGTTTGAGTTACCTTTCTTACTTTCATGCAACAGGTTTTCTTTAACGTGATACATTGTGTAACTCTTTTACACAACAGTGAGGAAGCCTAACCTTATAGCTAGCTCCCTGAATTTGAACTTGTGAATTCTGAAGCTAGAGAAAATTAATATCCATTGGTTAAAGCCACCCATTTATGGCATTTCTGTTATAACACTCTAAATCACTAAGACACACACATATTCACTGTTTTTAAAATTTTATGATCCATTGGTTACATGCTTCTTGATGCTGACTGCTAGGTGTGCTATGCAGTTAAGGCATTTTAAAAATCTGCCATGTGTTTTCTTTTTTTTACTTTTTAGTTTTGTTATCCGTAGTAATGAGCAGTTCCTCTACTACATTTCCCAGAAATTTGTCTCGGATGCTGACATGAGCACAAAGACCTTATGTGCTCGGTTGGAAAATATTTTGTCTTAGGAATAAAAATTTTCATTAGAGTTGACCAATGCATCATGGATATTATCCCTTTGGTAAGAGGAACACAGGAGCACAGGCACTGTACTGAGCGGTGCTTCTCACTGGAAGAATTAAGCTCTTCCAACATGAGTCATTTCCATGGTGGATGTTTCCTTAAGTCATTTTTACAACTTGTTTTGATGGACTCTAAGAATTTATATTACATTATTTTCCTATGGCTTACTGTTAAAATCATATTCATAATATTAACTATCATTCTTTGAGTACTATGTAGAGCCAGAAAATAATGCATATTTCACTCTCATAACAAATATGCAGTGCAGAAATTATTACCCTATACTGGAGAGGAAAAAAGACTCATAAATGATATCAATTCCCCAGTTCACAAAATTAGTTCAGTAGTCGGTACAGAATGCAAACAAGATCTGCTTAGTTTTAAGACAGTGGATTTTCCTCTGCCCCCTGCCAGTGCTATGAACATTTTTGCTTCATAATTAGGTGCACTCAACTTTTTTCAGAGGAGAAAAAAGTGTGATAACGGATGGCAAATTGAATCGCACATTCAAAAAGAACATATGCCATCTCTCTGAGCTGAGAGGACATTTTCCGATGGATCTCATGTACTTGTCCCACAGTGACATATATTTTGATTCTTTAGAACTCTCCTTAAAAACTCCCAAACCTGTTTTGGTTAGGGAAGAGCTTCTTGTAAGTCATATTAGCAACATTGTGATATTCAAAGTATCAAAAATATTGAAATTTTATTTGTATTAAATGCCAAGCACTATTCTTTACATATATGTACTATTTTAATTGCTACAGTTCTGTCAATGGTTTTTGTCACCATTTTTTTTCAGTTGAATATACTAAGACATAAAAAAAAACCCTCTCTGCCATCAAGTCAGTCAATACTGACCTATAGTTACCCTATAGGACAGCAGAGAAATACCCCTATACGTTTATGAGACTGTAATTGTTCACAGGAGTAGAATGCCCCAGCTGTCTCCCTCGGAGTTGCTGGGGGTTTTGAACTGGCAACCTTGCAGATCATAGTTCGAGTAGCTTTCCCAAGGTCACATTTCTTGTAGTAGAGTTAGAATTCATGTCTTAGCTCTGCTGACCCAGAATCGACTGGGTTAGCCACTGTTTGGGGTTGTAGCTTGTGCTCTTCCAACCCCGTAGACGCGCTTGTGATGGTGTCCAGAGTTCCTAAGGTGTAACTTCCCTAGCAGGCATTCTTGCAGGTTCAAGAACTTATCTTCCTCTTTCTTTTTTGCCTTTTCACACCAAAGTGATGGAGCTGGTATATAAGAATATTTATTGTAAAAAAAATGGTGCGCCACTGTGCATCAATTTTCAGAGTTAAATAGCTAGGTAGAAGGGTAAGACACTTTAAGATGTAACAAAAGTTCTTCCCAGGAGATAACACTGATGGGTTTTGATTAGCTTTATTCTTCATAAATGCAATGTGAATTCCATTTTATTGTACAATATAATAAATAAATATTTGGCATACTTTATAGTCACTGTGAGAAACCACAAAACTCATCATGTTTCATACTTCCTCAGTTACCACTTATTGATTTCTACCTCTATCTCCTGTCAGCTACCTTTGATCCTCAGGTGTGATATGTGGTCAGAACACTAACATTTTTTAAAGTATTCTTTAAAAATTTTTATCACTTTATTAGGGGCTCATACAACTCTTATCACAATCCATACATACATCAATTGTGTCACGCACATTTGTATATATGTTAGCATCATCATTCTCAAAACACCTGCTTTCTACTTGAGCCCTTGGTATCAGCTCCTCATTTTTCCCCTCCTTCCCCACTCCCCACTCCCTGAACCCTTATTTTGTCATATCTTACACCATCCGACATCTCCCTCACCCACTTAACCGCTGTCTATTCCCCAGGGAGGAGGTTATATGTAGACCTTGTCATCTGTTCCACCTTTCTCCCTCAGCTTCCCTCCACCCTCCTGATATTGCCACTCTCACCACTGGTCATGAGGGGTTCATCTGTCCTGGATTCCCTGTATTTCCAGTTCCTCTCTGTACCAGTGTACATCCTCCGGTCCAGCCACATTTGTAAGGTAGAATTGGGATCATGATAGTGAGGGGAAGGAAGTATTCAAGAACTAGAGGAAAATTGTATATTTCATCAGTGCTACGCTGTACCCTGATTGGCTGGTCTCCTCCCCGCAGCCCTTCTGCAAGGGGATGTCCAATTTCCCCCAGATGGGTCATGGGTCCCCATTCCCCCTCATTCACAATGCTATGATTATTATTATTTTTTGGTCTTTAATGCCTGATACCTGTTCCCTTTGACACCTTGTGATCTCACAGGCTGGTGTGCTTTTTCCATGTGGCTTTGTTGTTCCTCAGTTAGATGGTCCCTTTTTTATCTTCCAGCCTACAGGACCCCAGATTCTATATATTTTGACAGATGGAAACTGTCAGCTATCTTCACCACATTTTCCTCTGAGCCCACTTTGTCTTCAGCATTCATGTTGGGGTAGGTAGGCTGGTGTGCTTCTTCCAAGTATTCTTAATTTTTAACCATGTTTCCTTATGAAGGTCACTAGAATCAATGTGCTTTTCAGCAAGTGATTTATGTATTAAGGAGAATAACCTTAAAGTGTATTGACATCAAATTTCAGGCTGTCATTCTGTACATCAATAGCATTTCATTCATTAGTGTGGCAAAGCGGTTGACAACTTCATTTTTGTTTCACAGAGAAAAAAAATCAAGGCTTTGAGAATCTGGCTTAGAGAGTAACTTGGTACTGGATTAGAATATGGCTAGAAGTGAATTGTGTTTTAAGAATTATATAGTTTTCTATCTAGAACTTACTTTAAAAACAAGTGAATCAAAGAGACAAAACAGCAACAAACCAGGAGAAAAAGTCTTCTAATTTTCTAATTCAACAGCTACTATAACAATACAAAAACTGACATGAGATGAAAGGGAAAGAAAATGAGATAAACTTCCCTAAAGCCAACTCATTTACCAAAGATCAACAGGTAGCAGCAAATTGCATTTCATGTAGCTTAAGTTGTCTTTGTCTTTTCCTGGACATATTACAAAATATTTGGTACATAGTGTATGCTACCAAGTTTTTTGAGCAAGTTATGAACAGATAAGAAGTTAGAAACAGAAAAAAAGTTCTTATAACAATTTTGAATCTCCTAGTTGATTATATTAAAAATACAAATTGCTGCAGTTAAGGTAGAATTAGTATAAATTAAAAATTAGATACAATAGTTGCCTTTTCTATATCCCCAAGCCAATTATAAAATTTGTGTAAATGAATCAGTAATCTGTTAAAGGTCTTATTGTTGAAATTCCACAATTAAATTTTTAGTATTGCTGTTTTAGATAAGAGCCCTGTGTTTTAAAAGATTCCACTTGGAAGAGGATACTAAGAAAACTGGTAATCACTTCAGAATATACTTGTGCATCATCACATATTTTGCTGTTGAGTTAGCTGTGACCAGAGCTTGGATAGATTGGTGACTTTCATAGAGTGGAGTGCAGGTACGCTGGGTCTTTTTAAAATTATGCTGTTGCCTGTGCGTACGGCCCGGTGATGTGCAAGATGTCTGTAGAGAACAGGGTCACAGAGACCTAAGAACTGGAGTGCAGGGTGTGAACACATGGAGCACAAACCGAAAGCTCAAAGTGATGGTCATCAAGCTCATTCCAACTTGGAGTGACGCGCTCTCACCGCACATCACAGTTCCCGAGGTTTCTGAGACTGTCGGTCTTTCTGGGGGCAGACAGCAGCATCTTTTCCCCTTAGAGCTACTGATGGGTTTGAACTACTAACCTGCAAGTTAGGAGCCCAATGAGTAAGCCACTATGTTATGACACCGTATACGCTCAGTGAAACAGAGAAACAGGCAGCTTTCCTTTCCAACACTATTCTACATGAATTAGAATAGCAGGATTTTACCGTGAAATCGATGGGAACAGAATTTCTAACATATACATGTTACTGTGCCAACTGCTATGAGCAATACAAAGACTTAATGCCATGCATTTTCAGAGACTCTAGTCAATATTGAGGTTTAATATATTAATCATACACAGATATAGAAAGTGTAATGAGTTCCTACTGTGTATCAGGTAATGCACTAAGGATTTTTTTTCTTTCTTTCTTTTTTTTTGCAGATCCTCTCACATAAAGCTTCAAGGCAAAGAGTTTTCTATTTGGCAGATGAGGAAATTGAGGCAAACGAAGATTAAACAACTTGTATGAGAACACAAAACTGCTAAATGTTGTACCTGGAGTTCAAGTGTCAGCGTCCGTGAAGGATCTGAAGCACTTTACTATTGATTGCATAGATAAGTACAGCCATCCAATACAGGAATATATTTAATTACGTGGATTCAAGGATTCCAAAATGTATAATTGGAAATTAATTTTTAAACAAATTTTGATGCATAGTTAATGTGTGACATTATAGTGTTTGTGACTAAATACTGAATTAAAGCATGGAATAATATAAATATTATATATTTATACATGCTATCTTAATAATAATAAATTATCAGTCAATAAGTGTTCTCAGCACCAAAGTTAATTCTTGCAAATACTGTATTGGGCCAATACCATGAGGAACCATTTAACATTGAATCTGCTGAGTCTCAGAGATCTGAACAACCATATTTCTATGCCTCATGGCCAGCGAATAAAGGGGTGGGGTTTTACTCAGTCATAGGTCCGTGATGAGCTTATTCAAGTGGACTGCTTCCAGAGTCGTTGCAGAAAAGCACAGACACCTATTTAGACATTGCATGTGTTCCAGCAATGACCAGAGTCTTACCTTGTTTGGAGTGTGAATAAAATGCATTATGGGAACTTTATTAGTAAAATTATCTGAAAATCATAGAAAGCATAATTCACAAGGTAAGTATTATGAAGTTTTTCAAAGAAGGTCTCACCACTGGCTTCTAGATGAATGCACTTGCGTGTTCTCTGATGTTTGATGTCAGACACACTTTCTGCAAGCCCAAACAAGCTTGACTTAAGAAGGTGCAAAGGGTGGCAGAGCACTCTGTGGTCACTGCAGAGGTGGCTGACACTGCTACCTTAGTGAGAATTTGAAGACCTGCTCTGAATATCTGTGAGGTTCATCTATAAAAAGATAGTGTACTTTATCAGGTTCTATGAATATTTCCTAGGTAATATAGTGACTCAAATTTCTTAGTTTTGTAGTTTATTTCCACTATGACTTTTAATTTTTAAAATAACTTCAATAATCTTGTCTGCTTACTTCCCCTGATACTGAGGATACATAAGCTAAATGAGAAATCCAACAATTTTATTCAGTAGACTTTGTGTATTCTAACTGTGTTGCGAAGGGAATGATAATAATAAAGACCTGAAATTTTAAGGATTGAATAAAAATTATCATTAGGATGGGGGGCTGCTAGATAAATCCTGATCGCTATCTTGGCAATGGAGTGAAGTGAGGGAGCCTATTATCCTGGAGAACAACAATGAAACCATAATAATGTCAATGGCAAAAGATGAAAAGTGGCCATCTTCCATATGATGAGGTGCAATCTCCTGGAAAAATAAATGAAAAATGTCCTATATCTAAAACAACAACAATGAAAATCTTACTGTCAGTGAGTTGATTCCAACTCATGGCAACTCTCTCGGACATGGTAGAATGGAGCCTGTGGGTTGCTGAGACGGTAACTCTATGCGCATAGAGGGCTTCATCTTGCTCCTTTGGAGCAGTTTGTGGTTTTGATCGCTTAGTTTGTGGTTAGCAGCCGAACTGGTAACCAATATGCCACTAAAGCTCCCTCTAAGTATATCAAAGTTAAAAATCAATTTCAAGCTGTTGTGAGGATTTGATCAGAATAAACTCACATTTCACTGGTATCTAAATCCAAACTCTGCATATAGACTCTTACTTCCCCCTGGTGGTTGTAAGATCATGATAATTCTAATCACAGGATTCATTCTTATCAAATTAAGAGGAAAAGGACAAATATTTAAGAGCCAATCACAAAAAAGCAGACAATATTAAAAACTGAAATTTTAAAGTAGGTAAAAAGGGAGGTCGAATGATAAGGTGATAAGACAGAGAAGAACTATCTGTTGTGGCAGAGCAAAAAAATTTCAGCCTAGAGCCAATTCAAGTTGAGTCAAGAGAGAGGTCAACTGACCAAGCATCACCTTATACCTACACTAGATCCACCATAATGAAGTTCACAAGCATCTCTCTCTCTCTCTGATGTTAAGCCGGTCAAGTTCTTCGCCTGTGCTAGAGGGGAGGTGCTTCATTTGATGAGATGCTCTGCAGATGGGTTTGGGCTTCCCACCATCCTCAAGAAGCTTCTACAAATTGGATGGTCACAATTTAAGCTGATACTTTTCCCTTCACCATATTTGGATGTTGTTATCATCATCTTTGGACACACCGACTGGCGTGCTTCTTCTAGGTGGACTTAGTAGACTCCTCACTCAGATGGCTGCTTGTTTGAATACAAACCTTTAAGATCCCAGACACTATTTCAAATGATAACCAGGCACCATCTGTTTTCTTCACCACACTTTACGGTAGCATCCATGTTATAAACACTAAAGGTTTGGGGATTTGGACTTATATGGATAGACATGGGGGTGGGGGGGAGTCTATACATAGTTTCAGGTTTGTCTGCTGACCCTTCTGAATGGTTTTCAATGAGATCTGGTGAAGTGCTACCCCCTGCCTACCTTTCCGAAGTCTATTTTCAGGACTTTATTGCTTTGCTCCCTTGCGGCTCCGTTGCACTTCCTTCAGGTTTAGCTTTGCTGTGGGGTATCAGACCAGGCATGATTCTTAGCACTGTGAGGCAGTGAGGGGGTGTCGCGCTTCAAGGTGGGGCCAGCCCCATGGTCCTCTCTGTGCATTGGCTGCTCTGAGCAGGAATGTTGTCCTTGAGGCTTATTGGGTCAGGATGTGAGAGTTTCTCTCTCTCTCTCTCTCTCTCTCTCTCTCTCTCTCTCTCTCTCTCTCTCTCTCTCTCTCTCTCTTTCTCTCTCTCTCCCTAGCCCTCTTAGTTGGCTCTGTCCTCTCTGGTGTGGGAGTCAAGGGTCAATGTAGCTGGAACATAATGGGTTGTATCTTTTCAGTTCATAAACGTTCAATCTATATGCTGAGCAAATATTTAGCAAAGCTTGCTTATGTGAAGAACGTAGCATAAGGATTGAAGGAAGGCTAATTCACAACCTGAGGTAGGCAGATGACACAACCTTACTTGCTGAAAGTGAGGAGGATTTGAAGTACTTGCTGATGATGCTCAAGTCTTGCAGCATTCAGTATGGATTCTGACTAAATGTAAAGATGGCCACTTAAGTTCTTACAATGGGACCAATAGGTAACATTATGATACACGGGAACAAGCTGAAGTTGTCACGCATTTTGCCTTATTTAGATCTATAATCAATGCTCATGGAAGCAGCACTCAAGAGCTAAAAAGGCAAGTTGCATTAGAAAAATCTGCTAAACAAGACCTCTTTAGAGTACTGAAAAGCAAGGAAGTGGCTTAGAGGAGTAAAGTGCGCCTGGTCCAGGCCATGGTATTTTCCATTTTCTCATATCCATGTGAACGTTTGACATTCACTTAGGAAGACCAATAAATGACCATTATATTTGAATTGTGGTGCTGACGAAGAGTGTTGAAAGTATCATAGACTGCTAATTGAACAAACTGATTGACTTTTAACCCACGTCCCACCCCCACCCCACCCTGCACCCCTGCGGGACCAGAAATGTGGACAGAGAGACAGTGGATGGTGTAGGACATGAAAATTATGATAATTTATCATTTATCTGGGGTCCACGAGGGTGGGAGGGTGGAGGAGGAAGGGAAAAAAGAGACTCAATGAGAAAGAAAATGTTTTTTAAATGATGATGGCAACATATGTACAAATGTGTTTGATACAATTGATGTATGGATTGTTATAAGAGCTATAAGAGCCCCCAATAAAATGATTTATTAGTAAAAAAAAAAAAAGATACAACCCTCACACACACCTGTCCTGATTTTAAACCAGGGAGTAAGTATTCCGTTGTTCCTTTTATACAGGCGTCTTTTAATCCATGTACAAGTTCTGCATGAGCACAATGAAGAGTTCTGGAATTCCCATTCTTCCTAGTTTATCCATAGATTTCGATGCCTTGGCATCGTGAGTAAAACACGAGGAAGCATTTTTCTGGAATGCCGTGCTTGAAGGCAAGAGCTATCCAGCATCCACATTGCTGTCCCTTGGTCACGTCCTCTCTGAACCTGGCCTGAACCTCTGGCAGCTCCCTGCCAATGAACTGCTGCCACCATTGTTGGCTCCTTGGGAGCACGGAATTACCTTTTGTTGGGACCACTCTGGTATTTGCTAAGGTCTGTCCATGCTTCTTGGCTGTCAGTCACATTCCTCAACCCCTCTCCTCTGTCCAGAGTGATTAACCTTTATACACCAGGGGTCCTTTAAAGTTTGACTACCATTGTGCTGTTTTATCTTGGTACAACAACATACTTTTCTTTTATCAAATACTGATATGACACAGAGCTAGTCAAAAGTTACACTTTTTCCTTTTTAAAAACAGAAGCTCTCCAACATATGTACAAATGTGCTTGATAAATTGATATGTGGATTGTTATAAGAGCTGTAAGAACCCCCGAATAAAATTATATATATATATGTATATATACAAAGCAGAAGCCCTCACACATCAATTTGTTAATACCAAGACCACACCCATTGCACTTGAGTGATTCAGACTCATAGTGACTACATCGGACAGAGTAAAGCTACCCTATATTGTTTCAGAGGCAGATAGACTACCCCTTAGCTCCCCCATGGAACAGCTGGTGCGTTCACACTGATAACTAATCAGTTAGTAGCTGAACACTTAACCATCACACTGACAAGGCTTCTTCTTGAACATACAACACCTGTCTTTTCCTGTTTATATATACATTCAGAGCATTTTGATTTTTCAGACTTGGAAATACATTACTACATCAAGAGTGGGCATTGATAGAAGCTTCTAAATGACTTGCAAACCATATACTTAAACTATATTTAAGGTATATTGAAATATTCTATTACTGCTTGGAAAATATATGCCCAAACTAAGTACTCTAGCAGGAATTCCTCTGCATAGGGAAATTGGGCAAAAGCTTTGCCAAGTTTGAGGCAAAGAAGGAAATAAAAGGCATACATGGTACAGGTCACCTAGTCTAAACTATGTTTCTAATAAATCAATTTCCACAGTATCACCACTTCAATAGGACTCTGTGTGCCTTCAGTTTCTGTTCTTTCAAAGACAGTAGAGGCGATTATTGTTTCCTCCCTCATTGTGTCTGATTTCCCCACACTGCTGAACTCTTGCCTCTTCCCTGCCTCTCCCTTCTGTCTCGTTCTAAGCGTCTGTTGCAGCAGCAATGGATGGGAAAATGGAATACATTCAGTCTCAAGGCAGGCCAAAGTTCCCCTTGAGTTCATGTAGCATCGGTTACAACAAGGTTAAAATGGCACAAAGTGTTTATTCCTTTTCATGGGAGAACAGCAGAGGGGAATTTAAATATTTCCTTGTAGAATGTTGCTTCAGAAAAAGGTTTGTTTTGTTGTGTGGGCAGGGACGAGGCATGCAGTAGTCTCCAATTAAAGGACTCAGTTTTTGTGATTGGTTTTTGACATTAGCCAGGTGGCTTTAAATTATTTATTCTCTTTAAGTCATCACACTTTCCTGTTAGTCTCAACTCTACCCATTCCTAGTAGAAATAGCATGCCCCCACTTCTTGCTTCAATAGCAAAATAATAATAGATCCCAACAAGTAGCCTTTTATTCATTTATTTGGTTTGTGAAGTTGTAAGTATTCAGAATTACAAATGGATGTGGACAATGTCTACCAAGTGGCCCATTTCTCCCAATCTTTCAATAAGAATGATTATTTTAAAAAGTAGAAAAGAGGGGGACAGGTCTCAGTCACATCCTATCTGGTTGACCATGATGATGGTAATCTTATCCTTTAAGTTGATGAATCCTTTTCCAGAGGGGACTATAAATACTTAAGGGACCTTGAATAGAAATCTCAAAACTGGATTTTCACTGATGACTATAGCAATCCTTACCATTCTTATGCAGAGGATTTTACATACATATTCCTAAGAAAGGAAAGGGACAAGCGGAAACTCTTAGGTACATTCTGTAGACCACTTAAAAATAGGATACTACTTAAGGATATTCTAAGTGCTTATATTTATGATGAATCACACTCTCACTTTTCTCCAGGTGTTATCCGAGAGGCATGTTTATGCTATTAAAATAAGAAATACTGCTTTAATAGGATTAAAGACGTCTTCAAAGACACTCCAACAGAAAAACTCATTAAACTAAAAGGAAGCACTGCCGATTCAGCTTGGTGAAATTGAAGAGTGTAGAAGTAAGAGCCATATAACCTTTTAAGATTATTTTGCATAACTATCGCTTTTCTTCACCTTCTTACCTTGTTTAGTAGCAAGACTTTGTATAAAGATGACAGAGCTGGAAGACTTGGTGGCAAGAATATTGACAGGGGTAATTGTATCAGTGTGAATGAGCCGCATTTGGGTGATAGAAAATATTTTCGTTTGGGCACACTGCTTTAGAAGTTAGAAGCAGAAAGTTGCTTCAAATGAGAGTATAAAAGCATTTAGTTCAATTCGTTAAACACTTATTGATAAGAAAAGCACCATTAATTGAATAAGAAAATTAACTGACATATGGGTACCATTGTCAAAGAGTTTAATCTCCCAAGAAAACCTCTAATACACTGTAATCTAAAAAGATCTTCTATCAACAAAGAAGTATGATGTTTTCTGACTCCTAAGTCCAGTGTAATAACTGTGATATAGAAGAATCATGTAAGAACTAAGAAAAGTATTATGAAATAAATGCCAGAACAGTATTTTTGGTGAAATTTTATTTGATTTATCTATTAGCAGCATATATTGTACAGAACTTAAGGGTATCTAACTCTATTGACTGACAAAAGAGACCACCTTTAGATATGCATTTATTATGTACTCCTGCAATGTATTCCAGGTGTATGGAATTCTAAAGAAGTCATATAAGCTAACTAAGTTACTATTTAAGTAAATACATAAAAGACAAAACAAAGAGTACAAAATGACTGTGTTAGTCTGGGCATACTAGAGAAACATAATTCATGGACACTCATATTTTAAAAGAGAGAGTTTTATATAAAGGTTAAGTGTACATTAAGAAATCATCCCTACCCGGTGCTGTCCAAGCCCCAAAGTCCGACATTAGCCCACATGTGCAACACTGATCTGCAATGTCCTCCTCAATCTCACAAAACACACCCAATGACACTGACTGCAGGAGGAAAGCCGAGTCAGTGAATGTGTAAGCATCTCAGCATTGGCAAGGGTCTCCATGCAGCTTCTCCAGCATCCAGGGATGCATCAGGGTAGGTCCATGTGGCTTCTCCTCAGGTATATCTTGAAAAAAGTGAGCCTTTCCAGCTGAGGCAGAGAACTGGCTAAGGCAGCTGCACATTGTTCTGACCACCATAGAGAAAAAGACAAGACAGGTGAGGCTCATGGAGCCATTTATCTCTCTGCCCTTCAATTAATCCCACATGTGTTCATCGGCCAGGTTGGCACAATAAAAAAAACCACCACAATGACAAATCTACGTAAATCAACTATCACTTTGATTTAACAGTCAGCAGGACTTAATTGAGTAACTTAGTTGGCTAGATCATGATAAACCAGCATAAAATGGCATTAAATAATACTTTATTTTCTCATAGTTCTGGGTGCTGAGAGTTAAAATACGGACCTGGTCATGTCAATTCTTTCTATGGGGCTCTCCCTTAGATTCTAATGACTGTCAGCAATGGTTGGTGTTTTTTAGCCATTTGCTATCTTTTTTTGTTAGTCCCCTTAAAAATTACTCATAAAGGATTAGATTTTGGCCTACATCATTATGCCTTAACATAACAAATAAAAATCCTAATTCAAACAGGATTATATCCACAGGTAAAGGGGTTGGACTTCAACGTGTATTTTTAATTCAATCTATAATACATATTTCAGATCTTTTCATAGAAGTAAGTAGAGGATGAAAATAATCCAAATGTAAATTCTTTAACTCCTGAGTAATGAAAATTTTATATATGGAAGCTCTGTAATTAATCTTATGACCAGGAACATACAGAAAGTTGCTATAAATAATTCATGGAAAATAGAATTCAAAGATAATGGAATTTGTGCACAAACATCTTGAAGGTCCCTTGCAGTAGTGATTCAGCCAGCTCAAAATGACTCAGCAGATCATGCCTGTTTTTTATTGAGTTTGGTTGTTCGAATGGTTCTTGTAATCAGGGTTCTCTCTAAGGTGAGCAGATGGGCAGCTGCCTAAGGTGGAAACCACAATTTTGCTTTCCTTATTCTCTAGTCTCATCTGTGCAGCAGAGTATTCTAAGCACTTGCTGTAACATTTACTTTGCCCATGGGTATGAGTACTTAGACCTATGCTTATAAGATTGGTTTATTCATTCCATGGGACTGTTATCCTTTTGATGACATGCTACATTTGTATTCCCTTTTGTTCATTACTTCAGCAATCAAACTTGTAACATAAGAGAAAAAGTGCCCTACAACCAGAAGATGACACACCGTCATTCATTTCAGCTTTGTGTTATACCCCAAATTCCCATGAGATATTATGAATTCCTGAAAGTATTCAAAGAGCTAAAAATATTGTCAGAATAATTGCTGTAAGTTCAGCAGAAGCAGAAAAGTATTTTTCAAAGATAAACATAAAAGTTCAGAGAAGAGCAGTCACCTTTTTCTAATATACCAAACACAATGACTGTTGTCTCATCGGCCTACTTCTGAAGGAATGGGATCCTACTCCTACAGGGAAAAACTGGCTAAAGTTAAATGATTCTAGGGTAAGAGCAACAGTAGTGCAAGCGAGGCTGCCAATCAAGAAGCAACATGGAAGTACTTAAATAAAAATTGTATTTTTGTCAGGTATTATATTTTATTAATATTTCAAAAATTTCTTATAACTTAATCGAGTTTCATGTAATTCTTTTACTGTTATTATTTAAGTATTGACTATATTAAATAATTAACTGTCTTTCAGTATATCATTGTTCTATACCAAGACAGTCATCAGGGCAGGGAAGCAATTGTGTTGGAGCTCTTTGTGTATATGTAAGTAAATAGACAAGCAGACAGATGGCTAGATTGTTCACTTCTACAAAGACCAGGAACACTTGTGACAATAGAATAGAAAATAAAGTTATACAAAGAAGACAACTATTACTAAAAAAACAAATTGCATGCATATAGAGATAAGCAGTAATGAGAACATGTAGCTACCAAGTGGAAAGTTATCTTGTGTTCTAAATTTCTAAATCCTAATCCCTAAATTTTGAAAAAAGCTAACTTTTTAGTTTCCTGTAATTGCATCTCTGAGGTGACATCCATATGCTGTTAGCGTTCTGCCATTTGCTGCTAGTCACACAGTGACTTAACCCCAGGATATTACGAGAGGTACTGCATGTGCATGAATATCAGGAGGTGGTCATCGTTTAAAGTCATCTTAGAGGCCAAACACCACCATCAACTCAGTAACCTCTAATTATGTATACTAATAAGAGTCAGCATGGAGTTGATTCCAACTCATGTGATTCATGTATATCATAGCAGAACTATGCACCAAAGGCTCTTCCATGACTGGTTTTGAAGAAATAGATAGCCTATATTTTCTTCCTAGTAAACACAAGATCGATTCAAATGTGCAAACGTTCAGTTAGTAGCTAAGCATGTTAAAAGTCTTAATCATCCAGAGAATCTCCAGTGAATCACTGCTGTAGTCTGATGCCTTCCAGTCAGTTTTCTGTCAGCGTAACCTTAAATACAATGGATTAAAATAGTGCCAGGATCATTATCATTTATACAATATTGCTACTTGAACCCCCTGCTGTAGTCAGTGTGTCAGTCCTTCTTACTGAGGTATTCCTCTGCTGGGATGATCCTCTACTTTACCAACAATGGTATCCTTCTCTAGGAATTGTTCTCTCCATGTAACATGTGCAAAATATGTATAATGAAGTCTTTCTTCTAAGGAGCATTCTGTATTTCTTCAAAGATAGATTTGGCTCATCTAGTAGTCTGTGGTATGCTCAATATTCTTTGCTGATACCATAATTCAAAGAAATCAATTCTATAGCAATCTTCCTTATTCAATGTCCAATATTTTCACACAGATGAGGCAATAAAAGACCATATGTTAGATTGAATGCATCTTGGTCCTCAAAGTTACATCTTTATTTTTGAATGTTTTAAAGAGGTGTTTGTAGATTTACCCAATGCAATATCTCACTTGATATATTGACTTCTACTCATATGGACATCAATTATGGATTCAAGTTAAGTGAAATCCTTGACAGTTTCAACGCTGTCTCCATTTATCAAGATATTGCTTACTGGTCCAGTTATGAGGAGGATTTTTGTTTTCTTGATTTTGAATTGTAATACATACTGAAGACTGGAGTCTTCAAACTTCACCAGTACATGCTCCGTGTGCGCTTTGCCTCCAGCAAGCAAGGTCGTGCCATCTCCATATTGTAGGTTGCTAATGAGCCTTCCTCCAACTCTGAGACCTCGTTCTTCTCCATAGAGTTCATCTTCATTATTTGCATAGCATACAGTTTGAACAGTAGGGTAAAAAAGAAAAAAAAAAAAGCTTAAATGCCTGACATATCTTTCTTTCTTTTAAGCCGTTTAGTGTCCCTTTATTAGGTTTGAAGACCACCTCTTAGTCTATGCGTGCGTTTCATAGAGCACAATTAAGTGTTTTGAAATTCCCAGTCTTTAGAATGTTACTCATAATTTATTATGATCCAAAGGGTCAAATTCTTTTGACTAATATAATTCTGGTACTATGTTTTAAGATAACCATATGATATCAGCTATGGTTTCCCTGATCATCTCATCTTCTGAATCTAGCTTGGATTTCAGTCAAGTCCCTGACACTGTACTTATAAAAATCAAATTCACTGTCATCAAATTGATTCTGATTCATATCAACTCTATAAATCAGGGTAGAACTACGGGAGTTGAAAGTCTAACCTTTCTCCCTTAAAGGGACTGGTAGTTTCAAACTGCTGACTTTATGGTTATCAGCCCAATAATTAACAATTATGCCACCAAGCTCCTTCCTGCAATGAACTTCAGAAATCATATAAAAATTACCTTTTAAGCAAAACTTGTTTATATGTTGTATAAATGATGTTGTTATCATTAAGTGTCATCCATCAAGTTATATGTGAGTATTAAGGCAGTAGATGGATATTGGGCCTCTATTCAAGTACTCCCTCAAGGAAAGAACACTTTGTTCTAACAACATGGCATTCTGTGATGCCCGTTTTCTCAACATGGTCTATGAAGACAAAATAGATGCATAAGAAAAGATGGTAAAAAGAGCTGATGGTGCCCGGCTATTAAAAAATATAGCATCCGGGGTCTTAAAGGCTTGAAGACAAGCAAGTGGCCATCTAGCTGGGAAACATATGGAAGAAGCACAACAGTCTGTGTGATCATAAGGTGTCGACAGCATCAGAAAACCCAAAACTAATAATCATATCAATGTGAATGGAGTGGGCAGTGGGCAGAGTGGAGACCCAAATCCCATCTGTAGACAATAGGACATCCCCTCACAGAAAGGTCACAAGGAAGGAGCAAATCAGTCAGGGTGCAGTATAGCATTGACAAAATATACAACATTCCTCTAGTTTTTTAATGCTGCCTGCCCTCCACTATTATGACCCCAGTTCTACCTTACAAATCCAGCAGTATAGCATTGACAAAATATACAACATTCCTCTAGTTTTTTAATGCTTCCTGTCCTCCACTATTATGACCCCAGTTCTACCTTACAAATCCGGCTAGATCAGAGTATATACACTCGTACAGATAAGAGCTCTTGACTCTCGGTATCCAGGACTGATAAACCCCTGATGAACAATAATAGAGTAACGATACCATGTGGGTAAGGGGAAGGTGGGGGAGAAAGGGGGAAATGGTCGCAATGATCAATGTAGAAACCAACTACCACCATCACCACTAGGGTGACGAACAACAGAAACATTGGTGAAGGGAGACAGAAATGCTGTGAGATATGCAAGTAATAATTATTTAAAATTTGTCAAGGGGTCATGACGGTGGAGGGTGTGGGAGGGAGGTAAAAGATGAGCTGATACCAAGGGCTCAAGTAGAAAGAAAATGTTTTGAAAATGATGATGGCAACAGATGTACAAATGCTGTTTACATAATGGATGTATGGATTGTTATAAGAGCTGTAAGAGCCGCCAATAAAAATCATTAAAATAAATAAATAAAATACATAGACTCTTGAAAAGAATTCCTTATTCAATATTCAACTGTCACATGCTGTGAGGCTTTCTTTTGCTGCTTCCTGTGTTGTTCAGTGATTAACCATCGAATTACTCAGTATTGTAATATCTCCCTAATATTTGAGATATATTAATTCCCTTCTTGTTCCTCAAAACATTATGTCAGTTAGAAGTTTAGGATATTGTCAATTAAATCAGATCTAAATCAAGCTGTTAAACACAAGATCAATGCTCTCTCTAGTAGTCTCATCATGCAATGGTTGGAAAGCCTTTGGATAACCAGGATCTATAATTCAAACCATGGATGGGAGGCCTAGCAAACTCACTGGTCCAGGAGTTCTGAAATACAGTCAATTAATGTTACAATTCCCTAGATTAATGCTTAAACCTTGTTCTGCCCACAGGTGGTTTTCACTGACTCCAGGTTTTATCCTTTGGAATTTTGATTGTATCCTCTAAGTTATGCCTCTTTTTCTTGAAAAACAGTACAGGTTAAGTCTGAAGAGTTCACTCAGCACGCTGTTCGATTTAAGAAAGCATGGGATCCAAAATTTCCTTTTTCATGGGACTGTATATCTCTTTCAAGGGCATGGCTGATTATGTGTTGGGCTGCTTATCACAAGGTCAGTGGCTAAAATTCATCTGTCACTCTACAGAGGAAAAATGAAGCTGTTGCCATAAATAAAGATTTACAACCTTGGAACCTCTAAGGAGCAGTTATACGCTGTCCTATAGGTTTACTATGAGGCAGAATAGACGTGGGTTTGTTTCTTTCCATCTAAGTAGTATATGTTTCTGCATCTATGACATGTTGGAGCTACACTATAAAACTTATTGGAATTTAATTCTATTAGATACAAGTGGCATCCACTAACTGGTTACAGATAAGCGATATGCTCTTCTCTGTCTTGTGCTACTGTTGACAATGCCCTTAGACTTACTAAAGGCTCTAATGTTAGAGTTAATTTATTTACACACACTAGAACTTGGACATTCACAGAACCCTTTGTTTGAAATAAATAGGATTTTGAAATATCGCCATTGGAGCTTCTAAAATCTAAGTGATGCAGTTATATGTTAGGTTTTTTTCCTATGGACAGTACTTTTCTGGTGGTATCCTTGGTTTGAAATTTTCTCATAGCTATTTATTGATTTTAACATTCTTTACCATCTAGGTAGGGCCTTGGTGGCCTACAGGATTATGAATTGGGCTGCTAACTGCAAGGTCAATAGTTTGAACCCATTAGCTGCTCTGCAGGAGAAAGATGAGGTTTTCTGCTCCTGTAAAGATTTACAGTTTCAGAAACCCAAAAGGGCAGTTCTACTCTGCCCTGCAAGCCACTATGAGTCAAACTGATTTGAAATCTGTGAGCTTATAGTTTACCAGCTAAGAGGGAGACAGATGAGGCTATCTTCTCTTGTCAAGGTTCACAGTGTTAGAAGTCCTATGTACAATAGATATGAGTCAGAATTGATTTGATGACAGTGGATTTGGTTTGGGTTATTATCTAGAGGATCCCTAGTGGTGCTGTCTGGTAACCACCAGTTTGGTAGTTCAAGTTCATCAGCTTCTTCATAGCAGAAAGATGAGACTCTCTGCTTCTCTAACGATTTAAAGATTCAGAAGGCCGATGTAGGATCACTGAGTCAGAATCAAGTCAAAGACAGTGGGTTTGGTTTGATGGATTTACTATACAGAAAGGATGAGAACGTTTAAAGTCAGGAATCCTCCTCCTTCATTTTTCACAATGCATCCTGTGGCAGTTACATAATCTGTCAACTTGAGCGAAGGGTGGAGTCTAGCCTGTCAATCAGGTCACAGCTTGATGACCTCATTTGGAGGTACAATGGAGATAAATAGCTCACTGGATGCCAGATCCAGACTTTCCCTCTGCTTTCTCTTTCCTGCTGTTCAGACATTCAGAGAGCTGGAGGACACACATGAAGACCCGCACCAGCATTGAGATACTTCCACTGCCACCGGATTCACAAGATTTTCTACCCACTACACTGTGATCTTCCTGTATTCAACATGACTGAGTGTGTTGCGTGTGTCTATAAAGGAATTTATGGACTGGTATCAGAGTATGGGCTAATATCAGACATACGGACTTGATCTGGACTGGGGTGAGATTTTTATTAATAGAAAATTACTCTTTGATATAAAGCTCTTTCTTATACATGCATGAGTGTCTCTGGATTTGTTTCTCTAGTCAACCCAAACTAACACACTTCCTTTTATTTTATTGCTTTCCTCTCACATTCTCAACTGTCAGTGTAGTGGGTTACAAGGTGGGCTGCTAACCAAAAGGTAAGCAGTTCTGAATGACCAGCTTTCTACTCCAGTAAAGATTTAAAGTTTTACAGAAAGAGTTATGCTATTCATTATAGAAACACTATGAGTCAGAACTGACTCAATGACAGTAAGCTTTTTTGTTTTTAAGACTTGGTTAAGAAATTTAAAGTAATAGTTAACCTTCATGCCACTTTATAACAAGTGTCTTCAATTTCAAATAATATTAAACTGTTTATTTCTCACTAAAGACTTCATCACCACTTCATCAAATACCACAGACCACAATAAAGAGGTAACAATTGATATGGCTCTGCAAAGTTATCACCAAATATCAAACCTGCTGTCTTCAAGTCAATTCTGACTTAGCAATTTGTAGGACAGTGTAAATATAACACCATAGCAATTTTTAAAGAAGCTTTTTCTTTTTTAATTTACAAGCTTGGCAAAATTCATAGCATTTTCAAGGCTGTAAATCTTTCCAGAAGCAGACTGCCATATCCTTTTCCCACAGAGAAACTAGTGGCTCTGAACCATCAACCCTTTGTTCATAGTCAAGCCCTAAACCAGTATGACAACAGGATTCCTTAACGTATCACCAAGCCAGCAAAATCCACTTGCCACCCAGTCGATTTTGACTCAGCGTTATTTAGAGTTTCCAAAGTTGTATATCTTTCTGATATGTCAGAGCTACTATTAAATATATTATAACATTGGCTTTATAGCCTTTAATAATTGTTTTCTCCCATTCTCTGCTCTAGGGATTCCTGATGATGTCATGTTTACTCCTTGGGCTCCTCCCTGCAAGATCAGCAGTTTGAAACCTCCTGCCGCACCACAGGAGGAAGACGGGACTTCTATTCCCTGAAACAGTTCTGAGAGTTCATCTCGGCACTATTTTACTTTACATTTCAGTTCACATACATTATAAGCCCACCAAACCCCGTTGCTGTCGTATCTAGTCATGCTCATTGCAATCCTATAAAATAGAACGGTCCCATAGGACTTCTGAAGCTTGATAGAAACAGATTGCCACAACGTGATACCTCACAAAGCCTGGTGGTTGGATCCAAAATCTTAGCAGCTGATGGCTTAATGACTGAGCCACCCCCAAGTTCACTATGATTACCTTTCCATGAGTGAAAAGTCAATTTTCTTAAAAAAAAAAAAAAAAGGAGAACATTGAGTTAAAGACTCTATGTTGCCATATATTTAACATGAAATTATTTTCCTTCAGTGTAAATGCTTAGAGTTTTCCTTGGACCACATTATCTTGGAAATCCTGTTTGCATCAAATTCTCTAAACCTTTATCAACTTTATTACTTTTAATTATATCCTCATTTTAGAAGAGCATTTACTGAAAATATGTCATATTGAATACTTTTTCCCCTTTCAACATTTAAAAAAATCATTACATTGGGGGCTCTGACAGCTCTTATAATATTTCCTACATCGATTGTATCAAACATATTTGTACATATGTTGCCATCATCATTTTCTAAACATTTACTTTCTATCTGAGACCTTGGTATCAGCTCCTCTTTTTCTCCCCCTCCCACTCTTTTTATCCTTGGTAAATTATAAACTATCATTATTTGCTTATCTTACACTGACCTTTGTCTCCCTTACACATGTTTCTGTTGTTCATCTCCCTGTGGGGATGTGGGAAGGGTGTACAAAGAGGTGTAATACATAGATTATTTCCATCAGTTCTCCCTTCATCCCCTCTTCCTCCCTCCTTCCTCACACCCTCCTGGTATCGCTGCTCCCATTTCTGTCCTGAGAGGTTTATCTGACCTGGATTCCATGAGTCTTGTGCTCTTATCTGTAGCAGTGTACAAGCTCCAGGCTAACCAGAACTGAAAGGCAGGACTGGGGTCATGATAGTGGGTCGTGAGGAAGCCTCAAAGAACCAGAGGATTATTGTGTGCTTTATCGGTGCTATACTAATCCCTAGTTGACACATCCCTTCCTTGTGACACTTCTGTGAGGTATGTCCAATTGTCCATAGATGGGTTTGGGGTCTCTGCTCCAACCCTCCTCATTCTCAACAACATGTTTTGTTTGTTTGTTTGTTTGTGGTCTTGCCATATAAATCTACGTACTTAGGCCAATACCTCTATAGTTATGAATTAATATATTTACATAAGTGCACACCTATGTTTATACCTCTATCCCTAGCTTTGCTTTCTAGATCTTTCCTGTTTCCTTTTACCTTCCTCCTGGCCCACCATCACATTCGGCCTTCTTCTTCCTCTTAGTAATTCCTTTCATGTGATTGCTGTTGCTCCAACACCACCCGGATCTCTAAGTCCTCCTAGTTGTTGTTTTAAATTCCCTAGTTGTTCCCCTGTGTATGGCGTTGTTTGCTCACTGCTCCTTTCCTTTGCCTCCTCTTCTTTATGGTATCTGCTTGTAAGTGTGAGCATATTCTTATCTGAGCACCATTGTATGTGACAGCCTTTTTTTCTTTTGTTCTTAAATTTTTCTCTTTTTCCTCAAAGTTGGATAATTTAACTATTATGAACATCAGTGAGTTCATCCTGGGGTTTAGTAATACTGGTGTCCTCTTAGCCTTCTGTAAGAATGTCTGATTCTCATTTAGTAAGGTGGGGAAATTATCCCTGCATAATTTAGCTATTGATTTCTCCGTTGTGTATTGTTCTGGAAGACCAATTATTCAAATATTTTTCCTCTTCATAGCATCTGTCATTAGTTTCAGGTTTTCTTCCTCCTCTTTGAGTATCTTGTTTAACTGTTTTATCCGGTTATTGAAGACTGCCTCATTGGTCTCAGGATCACTTGTTCAATTCTCCACTTCTTCTAGTCTGTTCTTGAGCCCCATTAACTTGTGTTTTCCTTCTGTTACCTCATCCATTAGTGCTTGTATTTCCCGTTGGTGTGTGGACTTCATTCCCTCTATGGTGCACTTCATCCCCTCTGTCGCGGATTTAATCTCCTCTGTCATTGTGTGCTTATTCTGGGTTGCTTCCCTCATATCCTATATTCCTTCAAGCAGCATTCTGAAGACTTCTTTTTGTTGCAGATCAATGTGTTTCTTCTATGAGTGTTCTTAGGTTTAGGACTTCGTCCACTGTTGCATTTTGCTTTTCTTATTTTCTTCTTGAAATATGATGCTGTCTGTGTGTCCTTTTGGAAGAACTGGGCAACATATTCCCAGGAGACCGAAGGACCCTGAGCTCTTTCTCTGTGTGTGACTCCTAAGAGTAGTTTCAGGGACTACCTGTAGCCTACTATGGTTGTGGGTTAGGCTATTATGTAAATGAGATGCTAAAGTGACTAAATTAACTGAGGCAATGGGGGGCCTCAGAGTGTGTGTTTAGGCCTGGGACTATAGACCAGGTTTAGGCCTGTGACTGGGCCAGGTTGGGGGGGGGGGTATCAGCAGCATGGGAATTAACTTGGTCTGGACTGTCTGGCCACAATCTGCAGTCTTTCAAAGATTCTCATTGGAGCTCAAAACTGGTGGAACTAATATTTTGGTTTGGGCTATGACTTTCAGCCCTTGGCTTTTCCTGTTTTGTTATGTAAAAATCCTAAATTTTGCTCTGGGGATTAAAGTTCTGCTAATCTCATTATGTTAATGCTATGCTGATATACCAGGATCAGATTCTGGTGGCTTACATTAAAAGTTACACAAAGGAACACAGCCTAGAATTTTAAGCATTTCAATATTTTTTCTTTCCATAATGGATTTGTGGGGTGCCCAGGTATCAGGGCTGTGCTGTGCTTCCCCCAAGGGAAGGGGACCAGATTATCAGAGTGGATTTGGGGCCAACTGGATCTGAGTTCTCCACTGGATGCACTCCTTTGTCACTCCTGGATCTCTCCTGCACAGCTATGTCACAGGTAACTATCCCAGATGTTCTTCAATTGCTGCAAATTAGTGACTACTTATCTATCATTACCCATGCTCAAAGGCCCAGAGCTGGAAAGGGGATGGCTGATGTAATCACTCCATTCCTGGCTGGGGAGGGGAGATGCAAAGCCCCAGAATGCAGGAGCGGGCTGGACAGCAGAGGGGAACTCAGGTGTTATTCTTGTAGCTAGTTGTGGGAGGCTTTGATAAGCCTGGAATTATGACCACCTTTAGACAGCAGTGTGGCCTTCTCATGAGGATTCTGGGACTTCTCTTACTCCCTGGAGGTAGGACACACTTTTTTCTGCTTTGTCTTCCTGCTGACAAGCCACATAGAGCTATGCTAATGGTCCCAGAACCTTGGAGATTGAGGGGCCACGTGAAGACCCAGGCCAGTGCTGAGATGCTTCTACCACCACTGGACCCACATGAATTTCCACCCACTGGCCTGTGATCTTCCTGAATACAGTGTCATTGCATGTGTTGTGTGAGTGAGTCTGAAGAGGAATTTACAAACTGATATCGGACATATGGACTAATATTGGACTTATGGACTTGATCTGGACAGGGCTGGGATGTTTGCTTGGTATATAATTACTCTTTATATAAAGCTCTTTCTTATACACATGAGTGTCTATGAACTTATGTAGTCAACCCAGACTAACACAATACTTGAAGGTAGCTCCTCAAGAAAAATGGCATCTCTGATTCCTTTTTGCATATTTTCTGACACTTATGATATGTCACCAGCAGTCAGTGTGGGCAACACTCTGACTGTATAACTTCTATATTATTTCTGGTGGCTTTATTCAATTGTGGAAGAATCAAATAACTTTCCATAATTTCCATGATAGTCTAGTAAGTTTGCTCATAGTGTGCACAAAGTAGTAAATATGCATTTAGTCTCATTAAAAAAATTAAATTAAAATACTAAATTAAAAATATTAGTCTCATTATACCCATTGTGCCATGCAAAATACTAGACATTAGAAAATTTTAAGTAATATATAATTTATCATCATTCCTCCCATGGGTATTATATTGAACTGAAGAAATACTAATCATCCTAAATACTTAGGGCACAATACAGTCAAACCCACATTACTTTAGAGTAAAGTAAATTGAGAATTTGTTACATATTTTCACACTTGATTTGTGCTAAACATTCTACAAACAGCTCAAAGTGATCATAATTGAACAGGACTGCACCCTCTTCTTTCTAGGACTCAGTATGTTCAGCACTGCTAATGATGTCACAATTGTTTGTGCTGCTGTTGTTCTATGGTGAAGGAGCCTTGGTGTCTCAGTGGGTTAAGCAATGGGTTAATAGTCACAAGGTCTGGGGTTCAAACCAACGAGCCACATAACAGGAAAAGGCTTAAGCTCTTGGCCTCACAGATTTAGTCTTAGAAACCATAAAGAGCAGTTCTACTCTAATTGTGTGGCTTATATAAATTGGAATCCAATCGATGTAAGTGGATTTGTCTTTTGGGTCTCTGATTAAATGTTAATATTATTTTTAGTAATATCGTCCTCTTGAATGTGGAAAACATTAAAATGAGAGAAAATGCATGCACTTGATTTTCCTTGTTATCAAACAATGCACCGGAAAATATGTTTGTAATAATTTTAAAGTTTTTCCTCAGCATATGAAAAATGGAAGTTCTAGAATACTCAGTTGTGCACATGCAGAAGCTATACATGAATCTAAACACTGTCGTTGAAATATGACAAGGGGGAGATGCATGGTTCAGAATTGGAAGAGGTGTGCAGTAGAGTTCTATCATTTTACTTTATTTATTCAATCTATTCTGAACAAAGAAGACCTGGATGATATGAAGAAGACCTCTGCATCATGATTGGAAGATGATTCAGTAATAACTTGTGATAGGTAGATAACAATACCTTACTTGCTGAAATGGAAGACTTGAAATATATTCCATTTAAATGACAACAGCTTCCAGTATGAATTACACCTAAGCATAAAGAGAACAAAGGTGCTAATAACTGCACCAACCAACAGCATCAAGACAAATGAAGAAATTTAAGTTGTCAGTGATATCATTCTACTTGGATCAGTAATCAAGACCCATTAAGTCAGGATGAAAAAGTACATGGCACAATAGTAACATCGTTGGACTCAAATATACCAAGGTTCATGAAAATGGTACAATACTGTTTCTCTCTATGCTGTGCTAAAGGTTATTATTCTGCATGGGGGTCAACTTGTAGGCAATGAGCATCAAATGCTTTTGACTATATCTGTAGATATAATGATGATAACATTTTATTTTTTAATTTATTGTGAATAAATTCTCTGAATTTTAAATAATCTGAGATATGTAAGAAACTGGTTAAAAAAAACAACACATGGTGTGATAACTGAGGGGCTGGATGAGAATGCAATGCAACTAAACCCCCAGACTCATAATCACAGTCTTCAAAGCCGTCTCCAGTGAAGGAGACCCTCACGGTTATGAGATATAAGGAAATCTTAATACACAGGCTCATGTCTGGACAGAGTGCCTCCAATCACCGCCCCCCATAAAGGAACTGACACAAAGGAGCTACCAAAAAAGATGTCTCATGCTTGCTTCTGGTTAGTCTCTGTGCCTCCAGGTTATCTGTAGATAGGAACAATCAGGTTCAATAGCCAAACCACCATAAAATGTAGCAAACCCCAGGGGAGGGCTCAGCAAGATGATGATTCACAGCATTGCCTGTGTATTATGTGACCTGCTTGTGAGATTACCCATTGACTGTGTAACATGTTAGGTGTATGATGCACGTGCCTTTGAAAGAAGTGTAAGCCCCATTATAAATACCCATTGGAAAATACATTCATTCTCTCTGTCCTGACATAGAGACGAGAAGCCCTGTGCCCCGCTGTCTGCCTGTCTCTGTCACAGAGCTCCTACAAAGGACCCACTCAAATGTTGGGGACCCCTGTACCCCAATAACATGAGTGTTTAGAAAACCCTGTAATTTAGAAAGATTGTTTCAAAACACATTGCTTGATGACAATTCTATTGCTCTTACATTATAATTTAGGACCTAATTTCTGCAAGATAATTTGTGATAAAAAATTCTGTGTTAAATTAATTAGAGAAAATCTGCACTGGATAACTCTCTATCTATATTAGGAAAATGTTAACAGTATGAAAAATTCTATACTAAAACTTTTAAAATGTAAATATGCAGACATTTGCTCTTTGATAATTAACGAATTCCTTACCAGGCTTTAGCAGCCTTCCCAGGACTTACCATTAGACAATATGAAGACTGTGGTTAACCCTCACTGTCTTGCAGTCAGTGCTGACTCACAGCGCCCCCCAGTGGGTTTCTGAGATTGCAACTGTTCAGGAGAGTAGAAAGTCCAGTCTTTCTTCTGTGGAATTGCTGGTGGTTTGGAACTGCTGCCCGCCATGTAACCACTATGCTACAAGGACTCCTGTCCTGGAGGATGAGCTCCTATTCTCTAATTGTTAAGATATTTGAAATAATACTGTTAGGTTTCTGGGTGGTTTACTTCGCTTCTTGCTTCACATGTGAAAGAATTCACACGGCAGAAAAACCTTTGTAATGCAAGTAAGTTTTATGAGGAAAAGGGAAGTTTCGGGCATTACAGTCTCAAAAGTACATGCTATCTCTGGAAAAAGTGCAAGGCTGCACAGAGACCGAGCCAGAGTTCTCGGCTGATGAAAACATGTGGCTGGAATACTGGAACAGGAGTACAGAGCCAAGCATGCTGAAGGCAGAGCAGGAAATCCCAAGAGAGCAGAAGCTCAGGAGGGCGACCACCCACTTGGGCCCCATGTTTATCCCCCTCCCCTAGCACTAACTGAGGAGGCATGGTTGAGGGTATTGGCTGACCTTATTGGCTGAGTTTAAGTGCACCTTTGTGATGTAATCCTGTAGGCAGAAACTGTTTTTGCACGTTTTCCATATCTTTCTATAAAGTCTGAGTAAATGGGCTTTCCTAGGGTAGAAAATACTCCTCCAGACAAACAAACCCCAATAAAAATTAAAGATTTCTTTTGGTTATGTCAATGTGGGAGTTCTGTTAAAACAAGTGAATATGATCTTTAGTTTATCTCTATGCTGGATAGAAATGTAGAGCTCATGGACTACCACCTACTAATGTTTAAAGTAGCTGCCATATACTCAATCTAAATAAGGGTACTTAGAGAAATAGGTCATTTCCATTATTTTTAATTTTTTAAGTATTTGCGGATGGAACGTCCTGTGGTTCGTGAAGACCCGTGTGCTTGGAGTAGAATTTTGTTCCATTGGCTTGTCAACAGACAATAAATTTGGGAAGTAGATCAAGAGGACTTTCTGGGTGAACTTGAAATCCCAAGCTTTCCATTAGCAACTGCCTATGTTAACCTGTGTGCCGCCAAGGACTCTACACAGCATGTGAGGGTGATGAAATATTATCTACACTGACCATACCTGGTAGCAAAATAGGGAAGAGGGACATTTAAGACACAATCCTTAAACCAAAACTGCCCAGCACAAAGGAAACAACGGCCTCTTCTTTGTGTTATGTTTGTCCTGTGCTTCAGAATGCTTGTGGTATGTTGAGAACTATTCTGAGCGGCATCTCAATCTAAAACACACTTGTAACTGAGTAGCTTATCTCCTGCTTAGTGTCTTGTGTTTTCGCCACATGTCTGTATCTCACAGCATCAAAACAACCAGTCAGAATTGGCGAGCGTGGGCACTTGCAACCTTCTTGCTTTTTTTATTAGAAAATATGTGTATTTCCTATTTAACTATGTTTGTGTGTTTTCAACAGCAGAGAAAAAGCACTGGGAGGAGAAATCAAAATAAATTGGTTGCATGTTTCCTTTATTTAAAAAGAGCTGGAAAAGAACACACCGGGAATTTCTATAAGAAGATAAAAGCAAGTATTTATATTTCCAAATATCTGAATTTGTCACCGTCCTCCCACTAACAATCTCAAGCAGGGTCTATTGTCTTGTGTTTACCGTTAATGTGAATAATTTTAGTTTCAGCTTCTCTGGAGACAGAGTAAGAAATGACTCATTCAACATTATGCATTGATCTTCTATCCAAATATATTCTGGCTGATGAAATTGATTTTCCTTTCTTCTATTAATGTATTATTCAGTCAATAGCATTTTCTTGACATATTAATAGTGAATTCCTACTGTCTGCTTGAATATTGTTCAAACACCAATATACTAGCAGAAAATATTATATTCATCTGTGCATTCCCTCATTGATGGATATTCCACTCATTTGGCAATATTTTAAAGAGTCAGTAAGTGAGCCTGTTAAACGAGAGGAAGAATTAGACTAACATTTAGTAGCTATAAGGATCCCTACCAGGAGTGCTAGTGCCATACTGGTTACTCAGTGGATGGTTAACTGCAGTCAGTAGTTCAAACTACTCTTCTGTGGTTATAATCTCATATGATTAAACTACTGGATTGTATGATATGTTTCTTTTTTAAGAGTTACAGTAACTTTTTAAAAAGTTACAGAAACTCATAGAGGCAGATCTAACCTGACTAGAGGATGGCTATGGGTTGGCCTGGAGGGTTACTAACTGAAATGCTGGCTTTCTGAACTGACTTAATGACTCCTCAGAGAAATGCCTGCAGGCATGCTCCTATGAGGATTGCAGTCTGGAGCACCAGGAGGCAGCTCTAGTCTGTCACAGGGTCTGCTTAGAATTGCAATCAACTTGATGGCCCCTAACAGCAACATAATACCTGTCAGAAACTCACTCCATTAAACAACAACCACAATAGTCTAGTCTTTCTCCAGTAAAATATTTGAAAAGACCGGAGGACAATTAATGTATGAGTTTAGTTGATATCTGTTAACAACTAAGTGAATACCTATCTGAATTTAAATTCCAGTGGTAAATATTTGATAATCCATCTCCTTTTGAATTAGCAGTCTATGTTGATGAGAATTATATTTATGATATGAATAGTTATGTTTGATAGTCATTAGAATATAATGAAAACCACCAATAAAAATCCGCTGAGGATGATGAAAGGAAATGGAGAAATGCCAAGGAAAATGCTTGGTAATTTGGAGATGAAATTCCAGCTTTTATCTAAGTTGAAAGTACGAAGCAACACCTGAGGGAGAGGACCCTTAGCCTTGTATACTCTAACTCCTTTACCTTGAACTTCCGTCCTGTGGAAAGTGAAATATGAAGAGAGGAAAGCAGTATCCATCTGATATTTTCTCTCGTCATTTGGAAGAGCAGCAACTCTAGAAGTGCCTTTTCCTTTCCGTTAACCCACTGCCCATCGGGATGAGAGGGACACTGACTTCTACTGACTCCAGTTCATTTGATTCGCCAGTCTTCTTATTTGGACCACCTCAAGGTCTTCCTTGCACCCTCCTTTTCACAGGCTTGGACGATCAAGTACATTTTCCACATTGCAGGTGGGGATTACATTCTTAATTAAAAATATGATCATAAGCCATTACTATTTAAAATCAATCACTGACACCTGGTCGTTTATGTATTTCAAATTCATTTTGATGAACTACATATGCCTACAAACCCACCATGCCAAATTTGCTAGGGTTCTCAATGTCCAGAGTATTTTCTATATCTGATTTCTAAATATATTCTAAATATGCTTGAAACTCTACACATCCCTTCATTTATTCCCTTCACTGTCTGACTGCCACTGAATAGATTGTGATTCAAAAAGAAACTATAGGACAGGGTAGACCAGCTCCCTTGAGTTTCCAAGAAAGACCGTACAATTTTATGAGATCAGACAGCCTCATCTTTCTTCCTTGGAACAGCTGATGTGTTTGAACTGCTGACCTATTGTTAAAGTGTCCAATTCACAACCTGCCCCTGAATTCATCTCAAGTACCTCCAATGTGCACAGAAAGTAATGGGACAGGAGAAAGAGCAATCAAGAAAGCAGTCTGTGTCCTCTATGAACTATCTGATTAGCCAGATATTTGCCTCATGCCCGCCCCCCCCCCATCCCACCAACCCGAGGTAAACTCCTGTTTACTTTCCTATACCTCATCCTGTACTTCAAGCTCTTTAAAGTATGTCTAAGTTCTCGGTCTGTATTCACAGCCTGTGGCACAATTCTATACATTGTGTTGAGTTTAAAAGTGTTTTGATTATTATACAGTAATTAATACCATCTGCAATAATTTTTTTCATTAAACTTTCAGACAGACATTGTACAGTAAACCACAGGTCTGAAGTTCAAACCCACAGCCACTTCTTGAGAGAAAAATGAGATGGTCTTTTTTTTCATAAAGATTTGTCTGAGAAACTTTATATATGGCTTTTAAGATTCAGAATTGACAAGATGGTGCTGGGCTTGTTTTGGTTTGACATTTAAATGGTGATTAAACCTAATAGATCTTGATTAAAATTTCATGTTGAAGACAAACAGCATTGAGGTTACATTTGATCCCCCAAGACAATTTCCACAGGCGTAAGTCAGACAATTTCCACCTTGCCTTCCTTTACCCGCTTCTGACACACATCAGACCTGGGACTCTAGTTCTCTGGCTGGCCTTTACAGTTCATTGTAAGGCTCACACAGGATTCAAAGATGATACTCACGAGAATGAGGGTTTTTTTTACAACCCCTCTTACTCAGACCCTTTAGTAAAATATCCATTTGGTGGAAATAACACAGTCAATGGCTAGGTAGTTTACGGTATTGCATGCTAAAAGACAGAATTGATTTAAAATTTGAAAATCTTAGGGGAGAGCAAGAATGCTAAATACACCTGAGAATTTTAAAAATACGAAAAAGAAAAAATTATACTCATAATATCTGTCGCATTATTTTTTTTGTTTTTTAATGAAGGAGATCAAAGAGAAATAATGTGAAACACAGATAACATTAAGGAAATGGAGGTGAAATAATTGGAAAGCAAATCACAGTGAAAATCTAGTTATTACTTAAAACAACTCTAAGTATAGAGATGAAGTGTTAGAGACTGGATGAATGTTAATTAGAAACTATTGTATTTCATCAATCTGTGAGAGAAAAATAATGACAATTTGGTATAGAACATTAAGGAAAATTGATGCTTAAATGAAAGCATAAAGATATCTTGGTTAGGTGAGAGACATAATAAAAAGTTATTGAAAAAATATTTCCACTTATATATTTAAATAAACTGCACACAAGTTGGTTAAGAGAATTTGTGATAAATAAGCAGAAGGGCTCTGACCACCCTTTGAAGTATGAAGCCTATATCTTAAAGTCTTAAAATAAAATTGATGGTAGACAGCATAAGTAAGGGTTGGGTTTATGAAAACAGAGATGTGACATCTGGTGGTTCAAAACTCTTCAGCTAGGAAAGCAACAGGGATGTGTCGCATTAAGACACCACATAGAAGGAAGGAGCCTGAAGTCCATGAATAGTCAGGAAGGCATGTGCTCTGTTATATGAGGCAGTTGGTTCAAAATAAAGGAGAAATGATGAGAGAATTGTCGCTGAGTCAAGTGACTCCAGGAACGGAGGTAGGGACTGGGTTCTAAGAGGAGTGATTTGGGAAGAGCTGGCGTTGGGGAAATGAACATGTGGCACTAATTTGCGGGGTGGGGAGGGTGCAGTTTGTTTTTGAGTTTTACACTTGAAACTCAAAAAATGTAAAAATCAAAAGAAGGTACCTCTGTAGAAAGTGCAAACCCTTCTCTGAGATAATATGTATCAGGGAGGAAATAAAGAGACTTGAAAATAACCAACATTGGGGTTAGTGAAAGGAAATTACCCATACAATGGACAATCCTGTCTGCCGTGGTCCTGCAGTGGTCTGTCTGTTGCTGTGATGGTGAATGCTACCTCACTGGAGTTTCAACACCAGCATGGTCACCCAAAGTGATCAGGAAAAAGAGCTTCCAGAGTAAGAACAGACTTCAAAGCAGTAACAAGTTGTCCTTTTCTGAGGACTAAGCCACAAAAACCTTATGAAGAGCAACAGAACATCGTCAGAAACAGGAAAACCTCCTGAATGGCAGCAGAAACGTATTGGGTACAGCCTCAGAAGAAAAGCTTCTCAGATCAGAAGTCATTCAAAATATGCCAGTGCCAAGTTGCTTTCTCAAAGTAGAGTCAGCCAATGCTATAGATGGACTAAAGCCTGTGGGGCTTTCATTTACTGATGGGACCTAACTGCAAATGAGAAGAAACAACTGTAAACATCTATGAATAATCAGAACTTGAATGAACAAAGTAAGAGTCTAGGAAAATTAGAAATTATCAAAAATGAAATGGAATGCATAAAGAGCAATATCCTAGTCTTTAGCAAGCTGTAGTGGACTGGTATTTGTCATATGGTTTACTATGCTGGGAATGACAAGTTCCCAGAGAATGGTATCAAATTAATTATTTTAAGGCATTTCAAGATCTATCTTGAAAGACAATGCTGTCTGTGATAGGATAATATTAATTGTGAAACAAAGAAATCCAGTCAACAAAATTATTCTTCCAATTTAAGCACCAACCACTCAAGCTAGTAACAAAGAAATTGAAGAATTTATCAACTTTTTAGTCCAATTAAACCTGCGCTCAAGGTGAATTTATCATTATTGGTGATTGAAATGCAAAAATTGGAAACAAAACAAGAAGGGACACAAGTTAGAAAACATGGCCATGTGATAGAAACTATGCTGGAATTCACATTAAAGAGTTTTGCAAGACCAATGACTTCTTCCTCACAAATAACTTTTTCAACAATGCAAACAGTGGCTATACACATGGGCTTCTCAAGATGAAATATAAATAAATCTGTGTGAAAAGAAGATAGAAGTACAATATCAGCAGCTGAAACCAGGACAGAGGCTTTGGCAATTACATAATCTGGTGTCAACTTGAGATTATTAACAGTAAAGGGGTGGAGTTTAGCCTGTCAATCAGGTCTCAGCTTGATGACCTCATGTAGAGGCATCATGGAGATAAAGAGCTCACTGCAGGAGGGACACACAGACTTGCCCTGTGAAACATTTCTGTTGACAAGCCACATGGAGCTATGCTGCTGGCAGCCAGAGCCTTGGAGCTGGAGAAGCCACATGGAGACCCATGCGAGTGCTAAGATGCTTCCACTACCACTGGAGCCGCAGGACTTTCCACCCCCTGGCTTGTAATCATCCCGCACTCAGTGTCAATGCATGTGTTGCATGAGTCTAAAGAGGAGTTTACAGACTAGTATTTGACATATGGGATAATATCAGAGTCATGGACTTGATATAAAGTTCTCTCTTACACACGTATAAGTCTCCCTGGATTTGTTTCTCTAGTCAACCCAGACTAATACAGGTGCCAACAATCAATTGGTCATATATAGTGCAGATTGAAGCTGAAGAAAATTTAGAAGATCCAAAATTGAACTTTGAATACATCCACCTGAAGGAAGGATGGTGAAACCTCATCTCACATACTTTGTCCATGGTATCGGGAAAGGCCAGTCCCTGCAAAAGGACATTATGCTTGGTAAAGCAGAGGGACAGTGAAACTAGGAAGGGCCTCTACAGGATGTATTGACACAATGGCTGCGACAAAGAGCTCATCCATAAGAACAATTGTGAGATGCCACAGCACCGGCAGCAGCGTATATTGGAACGCTCTCAGTCAGATCCAATTCACCATCACTAAAGAACAGCACCTACAACAAATAGCAAGGCACACAAATATCAAGTGCAGAACGTCGAGACATTGTGATGATTGAAATAGGTCAGTTGCATAGGAAACACATTGCATGACCTCACTTACATAATAAGACAAAAGGAGGCACACACACAGGAGGACTGAAGTTTAATAGTGTTTACTAGGGATGGGAGATAAGAGACAAAGAGAGATGTATCGCTTATCAAGAACCGAGTTTCTCTTTATTGTCACAGGGAATTCCTGGTACAGTAGAGTGTCTACAAAAGCAGAGGAAGCTACTCAAATAGATGAAGTGACCCGGTGGGAACAACAATGATCTCACACAGAGCAGTGAGGGTGGGGATGCTGAAGGAGTGGGCAGTGCTTCATCCGGGTGTTCCTCGGGATCACTGTGAGGTGGAACAGACTGGATGGCACACCGCAGCATAACAACAACAATTTGCCACAAGTAGAAGAAGTTTGGGACTAGGAACCTAACATGGAATGCATGGTCAATTGCCTCCATGAATAACTGTTCCCTTTGCCATGAGAGCAGAAGTAATGAACAGTGCTTACGCACCATTACTGAACATTTTGACCAAAGTTTTTGTATGTACAAGAATCATGTTCAATGGGGGGAAATGATAAACAGAACTTTTGATTCTCCTGGAAACTAGAATTTTTGGAGCCATAAAGGTTGGATGCACTCTCCAAACTATTGCCCTGAGATAATTCTTAAACCTCAATCCAAATATATCCCCTCAAGTCTATTTAAATAATTCAAAGAAAAACCAATGCTGCTGAATCAATTCTGACTCATAGCTTTATTAGTAAAGAATGTCTGTCGTGAGCATTGTACTCTTTTAAAGAACTGATTGCACAGGACCAGGTTGACAGTAGTAACGTAAAAGGATAGAGAGGATGTTCTAGGGGACAGGGTAATGACCTATGTTACTGGCGGGGGAACAATTTGAAAAGTAGTGTAAGAATGGTTATACAAGTTGAAGTTTGTCATAATGCTAGCGGGTTATACATGTAGAAATTACTAAAATGGTGTATTTTGATGTGTATATTTTCTATTTTTTAAATTGTCATTTATCTATTTTCAAAACCTTTCTATTGGGCTCTAATACAGATACCATAGCATTCCACAGCTCAATTGAATCAAGCACTATTGTCCAATTGCTACCACAATCAGTGTCACCACATTCTCTTCCTTCTTGAACACCTTGATATCAGCTCCCTTTACACCCAACTGTCCCCACCCCAGAAATCCTTATTCTACTTGCTGACTCTGTCAGGTTCAGCATCCTTGAGATTCATATTCTTGAAAAGAGAAAAACATTTTAAAAATTCAAGAGAGCTACTCCTAATAACAAAATACATAAGAGATACACCCCAGTTGTGCTCGCTTCGGCAGCACATATACTAAAGAGATACACCCCAGTATGAGTAGGGGAAGGAATAACCACAGAGAAAATGCTGAAACCAGATCACGCCCAACATGTCTCAGAGGGGGACCAACATACAAGGTTGTAGTCATTCAAGACAAGACAGGTTTAGCATTTTGATCTCCTATATTCTTCTCTCCAATGAATTCTGTTTGGTAACTAATTTAACAAAATAATAATAACAGACTATAGTAAGAAACTAGGATAAAAATAAAATAATAATAATACATGTAGCAAGAGGCTAGGATAAGCTTTATCATATGATATTTAAATACTGGTACAACTTGCATGGAAACTTGCAACTTCTGCAGTACATTAGAACCTTGTCCAGGGGGACCTTCTCTGGTTTAGTGGGTTATGAGTTAGGTTAATAACCACACAGTTCCACACAACCAGTTTCTCTGAGAAGAAGGTTTTTCTCCTCTCATAAAGAGTAACAGTCTCAGAGACCCACAGGAGCAGCTCTACCCTGCTCTCCAGGCTTGTTATTGGTGAGAATGGAATCAATGGCAGTGAATTTCATGTTAAGGGATGAATAAATAGTTTAATCACAGTTCAAAGGCAGTAACAAAAGTGTTTCAAATTTGAGGGGGTATCCACCCCCCCCAAAAAAAAAACACAGATTCTTTTCCAGTTAGGCAAGCATCAAGCAGCTCACTTTGAGTTAGTGCACCCAGTGGTGTCACTTGGGAAAGTTCTCTCTGGTCACAGTAAATTTCTTCATGAAAGCTATTTTGATCAAATCTTGTGATGGCCAATTTAATAGAACAGTGTGTGTATTAGTCTGGGTACTTTAGAGAAACAAATCCACAGAAACTCATGTGTAAGAGAGAGTTTTATATAAAAGTTAAGTGCACATCAAGAAAACATCCCAACCCAGGGCTGCCCAAGCCCACAAGTCCAATATTAACCCATTAACCCATAATGCCCAACATCAATCCCCACAGTTCTCCTCCATCTCACAAAACGGGCACAATGAAAGCTAAGTCAGTGAACATGTAAGCATCTCAGCGCTGTCAGAGGTCTCCACACAGGTGCTCCAGCACCCAGGGCTGCATCGGGGTAGGTCCATGTGGCTTTTCCTCAGGGATGTCTTGCAGGAAATAAGCCTTGCCAGCTGAAGCAGGGAACAGGCTAAGGCAGCTGCACCCTGGTCCGACTATCAGAAAGCAAAAGACCCCGAGGAAGGCGAGGCTCACTGAGCCATTTTTCCCTCTGCCCTTCAATTTACCCTACATGTGCTTTTTGGCCAGGTTGGTACAATAAACTAACTACCTCAGAGTACGATTGTGAAATTTTGGTTCCTGCTCAGGAATTGTGTCACAGACACTATTATTGTGTTGAACACAGCTTACAGCAAAAGACAGCACTGTGGGAAAACCTTAAGTGTATGAGTAGTTTTCTTGTTTCACAAAAGGGGAACTGTTGATTGAGGGCAAACCTCATCTGGACTTCCATCAACTCCTGAATGGATGAAAATGTTGACAAACTTTGTGCACTTCTGCTCACAGACCTATGAAGGATCATTAAAGAGATGGGGAAGTTGTCTGGATTATCTTGGAGCTCAGTTCAGCGAATTTTAATGGAAGATTTGGGAATAAGAAGGGTCACAGTGAAATTGATGCCTCGGGTTCTGACTGAGGAGAAAAAAACCCTAAAACATAGAGTAGAAACATGCCATGCTTTAAAAGAACAGCTATGAGGTGAGCCAGACATTTTTCCAAGGTCATTACTTGTGACTAGACATGGTACTATTCTTATGACCCTGAGATAAAATCAATCAAGCCAGTGCCACCATCATTACCTCAGGTGAAAAAAAGATCATCAAGTGAAATCAATAATCAAGGGGGTGCTCACTTGGTTTTTGATGTGAGGAGGATAGTAACTTTGGAGTTCCTTCCACCAGATCAGACTGTTAATCAAGCTTTTATTGCAGGTTCTTCAAAGATTGGGTAACAGTGTCTGACAAAAAAGGCCTGATTTATGCAGGGCAGAAGAGGGACAGGTTTTGCCACTATGACAATGCACCTGCTCATGCAGCTGTCTCAGCATGCCAATGATTGGCCCCACTCACCTTAATCACCTAACCTCACTCACTCTATGCGACTTCTTTTGGTTTACATAAAAGGAGAGGGACATGAAAAGACAGCAATTTGATGACATAGAAGAGGTGAAGGAAAAAATGAGGGAGATGCTGTCAGTCATCCAAACAGATCAGTTTGAAAAACGTTTCCAAGAATGGAATCACAGATTTGACAAAGTTATTACTTGTAACGGAGCGTACTTTGAAAGTCATGAAGTTGTTTGTAAAAAAAATAAATAAATACAAAGCTTTGGAAACGAAAGCTGGTTTTCTTTTTGTGGCTGTGGTTGTTTTGGTACCCCCTCATATATCATTACCAAAAATAAAAGTTCACTAAAGTTTTCAAGATAAACTAAAAATCCACACAAAACTATCTCATGTGAGCAGCAGGTTCAAGTGCTAAAATGCCGTCAGGGTAATACGACACCAGTGCCCAGCTTCCGAGAGCCATCACTTTTGCCATCTACAATGAAGAAGGTATGGAAGGTGTCCGTGAAGCTGACCAGGCAAACTTGGGTAGAACTTTTCAGCCTACAACCTGTTTTGAAAACAATAGCTTAGAACAATTTAAAGTGCAGATCAATTAGACTGAACAGAAAATAATGACAAAAAATGCAAACACGTGTGGCAAAAAATAGTGTGGCGAATGAGACATGAGGAAAAGGTGAGCGTCATGATGATTGCATACATTTCCCAAAGGACTAAGCAGTTTTCCAAGAAAATGAACTGAAAAAAGAATGACAACTTTACCATATCCTGCCTCTAGTAGCTGCCTAAGCCAGTTGCTATGCAGTTCCCACCGTTTGGCAAGTGTGTGTGGATCAGCACATATCTGTGCTCCATAAGGTTTCCATTGGCTGTTTCATTTTTATTTTGTTTATGCTGTTGTTTTCCCGAAGTAGATTGCCCAGACTTTCTTCCCAACTCCTCTGGCTGCATTGAAACTGCAAGCTCTCCGTGAGCACCTCCAGGCAGTCACCATGTGCACTTTGTGCTATTCCTGAATGGCTACATGTGATATGTTTCGGCATTTCTTAACGGGGAAAAATACATAGAGGTTATTTTGGGTATATCATTGGGGATTATTCTCCTTTGAAAAACAACTTCTGTTCTGAGGATCCGTTTTCAAGTCTTTGTTTAGGGAAAGTTACATTATCACAAAAATCAGACACCTGTGAAATTTTGTGTGAAAAGCCAAGAAGCTGAAGCATACAATTTCATTCCGCTTCCGCTCGATATAAATTGCAGATCAAACAGTGATCTGGATTGACAATGACCATCTAAACGGAAATGAGTTGTATTCCATTTAACATCTAAAATGTCATACTGGGCATTGCATGGGGCTTTAATTTTCAACTGCCCAGCCTTGTTCTTGGTGTGCAGACTTTCCAAATGTGTGATTTGACCTTTGGATGATAGGATTTTATACCTTGCATGAAAAAGTAAAAGTGTTTTTACATTGCTTTTAGCCAAGAATTGCTTATTTACTTATTCATTTATTTTAAAAATACATTTACTTTTTTAGTCAATATAACTTTAACTGATTTATTCTTAGCAGATGGTAGCTCAAAAAGAAAAAATGTTTTTAATATTTTGTGTAATAGGAAGTACTTGAAAATGGAGACCTAAAACCGATTTCCTCAGCAAAATCAAACATTAATAGCTATAACTAAGATAATTAGCATATATTTGATGTCTCCTTTATGCCACATGTTTTAAAGAATTGCTGAGCCTCACAATGTAGTTGTTAAAAGTGTACTGAAGTTATTATTATCTGCAAAGGGAAGGCTATTACGAAGATAAAATAAAACCTCTATTACAGAAGTTCACTTTGAAAGAGCAACATTCAAAAAGAGGAAGGTTTTTTATCTTGCTCTACTCATAAGATTTTCCCAGAATCTCTTTGGTGCATGCACATATAAACATAATGTTAGAGGGAGGAGGGAACAAACTAAAATTTTTATTTACTGCTTCTACTATTGTAAATTAAAATTGGGCAATGAGAAACTTAATTATGTACAAATGATAATAAAAATAGAATAAAAAGCATAGGTAATTAATGAGAGCTAGTACGCAGAAACATTGAGGGTCTCTGAAATCACACTATTATCTGATCCAAGTTCTGGCACTTCCTAAATGGTTTGTTTTATTTTTAAGTTGGAAAAATCCACTTCTTTGAGCTTCAGTTTCCTTACCTGTAAAATGAAATTCGTAGAGCTTCATTTCATGAGGACAACAAGGACATCTACCTTAACAAAGCAGAGTCATTAAGAAGACAGGTAAGAAAGAAAAGACTCAAATGGATGCCAACAGTCTCTGAACTTGAATGTAGTCCTTGAATGTAGAATAACTGAAATAAATGGAAGAAATGATAAAGCAAACTTCCCAAGGGCACTCTCCAAAGAACAAAATAAAGAATTATTTTTAAAAAGCAAAGATCTAGAATTACAAAAACTAAAGGGAAGAACATATCCAGCATATATCTAGGTGAAAGCAAAAAAATGAAACGTTAAGCCTCAAGTTGAAATCTTGAAATATTCTATGGATAAAATATTTAACAATGCAGGAAAAAGGATGGGAAAAGTACAGTCTTATTCTACATTCTGTTTTTACTGTATTGAAAGCAAATTTATCTGTGTTCAACAATTTCATGAGGCAGCACATGGTTCAGAACGAATGGTATGTAAGGAAGAAGTACAAGTTGAAAGAATTAGTGAAAAACAGGCTCCAGGATATGATAGAGTACCAATGAAATGGTACAACAAGCTGATGGAGTATAGGAAACACTAGTCTAAGCCAAGACATTTTGAAGACTACCAATTAACTAGAAAAGATGTTTATGTTCATTCCAAAGAAAGCTGACCCATCTAAATGCAGAAATTATCAACCGATATCATTCATATCACATAAAAGTAAAATTTCGCTGAAGAAATTAAGAAATGGAACATAATGACAAAGAGCTGTCAGAAATTCAAGCCAGATTGAGAGAAGGACACAAAAAGAAGCATATTATTGCTTTATGCAAATAATACCAGATATATATTTACTTGCATTTTACTGACAATGCAAAGCCATTCCTCTGTGTGGATCATAAACCTACAGACACCGTTATGAAGACCGAAAAGTCCAGAACAATTAATCATATTCATACAGAATCTTTGCATGAACCAAAAGGTGGTGTGAGGGGTCATTCAAACAAACAAAGGAATAAAGCTGAGATTAAAAACAGGAAAGGGGTGTGTTAGGGTTGGATCCTTTCTCCATACTTATTCAACCTGTATATTGCACAAATAATCGAAGCAGTTGGACTACAGGAAGAAGAACTTGCTACCAGGATTCATGGAAAACTTGTTAATAACCTGTGATACATGGATGACACAATCTTGCTTGCTGAAAACAAGTGGATTAGAAGAACTAGCTGATAAAAATCAATGACTGAAACTTTCAGTATATATTGCAATTCAATGTAAAGAAACCCCAATATTTCACATCTGGGCCAAGAGATGACATCAAAAGAAGTGGAGAAAGATTTGAAATAGCCAAGGATTTCAGTTTACTTGTATCCACAATTAGCACCCATGGGGGCAACAGTCAAGAAATTAAAGGATCTGTTACCTTGGACAAATCTGCTGCACAGGATCTCTCCAAAGTGCTAAGAATTAAGTGTTGAGGATATGCCTGATCCAAGTCATAATATTTTTAATCACCTCATACTCATGTATTCATGTCAAAGCTGGACAAGTAATAAGGAAGACAAGAGAAGATTTCAAGCATTTGAATCATGATGCTGACAAAGAATATTGAAAGAACCATGGAGTGCCAAACAAACAAATAAATCTGTGTTGGAATAAGTAGAGTCATAATGCTCCATATAAGTGGAAATAGTGGAACGTGTCTCATCCATTGGATGTGCTGTTAGGGAAGACCTTAAAAAACACATCATACTTGCTAACACAGAGGGTAAGAAAAAGGGAAGCCATTGCTGAAACAGTTGGGCTTTAATGAACTGATAGGCCTTTAATGAACTGACATTTATTTTCTCGCAGGTGAGGACACAGAGGCTGCAACAGCTGAACCAACCCCAGCTTTGAGGGTGGCATAGTAAGAGGCGTGCTTCATGGTTACGGTTGCTGTGAGTTGGGCTGGTGGAAGACACCTAACAACAGCAACAAAATATAACCAGACACGAAAGTCCCTGGTATTCCATGGGATGTAGAGGTTTAAAGAACTTTCTTTAGAGTTGGTCCTCAGATAAACCTACTTTATATATGTCTACATCTCGTTTTCATCGATTGAGGACACTAATATCAAAGTTCACACAATTAGTCCAATAATAGAAGGACCATATTTATTTTTTAACTCATTTATTTAATTATCACAAATATATTAAGTACTGCTTATGTTTCAGCAATGGATTAGATGCTAAGTGTACAAGCAGTGTTTCAAAAAGCGTGTTGAAAAATTGAATGAAAACATTATAGCATTTTTCCAACTTTTCTAGGCTCCCTCCTACTCCAATAAGCAAACCCAACAAGATATCTACCTCTCCAGTATTGAAGTGACTTTAAGGGATTGCAATTTATTTTCTCACAGAGTAGGAGAAAGTCCAAATCCAGGGCTCTAGAAAGAGACTGTGGATATTTGCTCTAGTGGCAGATCGTTGTCTCTCTTCACCTTCTTTTTCTAAATTCTTTGACCTTTTGGAATAATCTTCACCTCTATTTGTGCTTGCTTCCTTAATCTGCCCTTTTATATATTAAAAGAAATTAATTTAAAATACACCCTACACTAATAACTTTCCTTACATATCAAGGAAAACCTTATTCCTAAATGGGTCTATAAACAAAAAGCAAGCAAATCAGTCTTAGAAGTAATACAACCAGAATGTTCCTTAAAAGTGAGACTTACCTTGCATAAGCAAATGTGGTGAAGAAAGCTGATGGTGCCCGGCTATCAAAAGAGATAGTGTCTGGGGTCTTAAAGGCTTGAAGGTGAACAAGCGGCCATCTAGCTCAGAAGCAAAAAAGCCCACATGGAAGAAGCACACCAGCCTGTGCGATCACGAGGTGCCAAAGGGACCAGGTATAAGGCATCATGCAAAAAAAATAGATACGTATATGTATATATGTGTGTGTGTGTGTGTGTGTATACCATACTGAATGAAGGGGGAAGTGCAGAGTGGAGACCCAAGGCCCAAGTGTCGGCCAATGGAGATCCCCTCATAGAGAGGTTTAGGAGAGGAGATGGGTCAGTCAGGGTGCGAGGTAGTACCGATGAAGTACACAGCTTTCCCCCAGATCCTGGATGCTTCCTCCCCCTAACTACCATGATCTGAATTCTACCTTACAGGGATGTATAGGGCAGAGGTTGTACACTGGTACATATGGGGGCTGGAGGCACAGGGAATCCAGGGTGGATGATACCTTCAGGATCATGGGTGTGAGGGGCGATGCTGGGAGAGTGGAGGGTGAGTGGGTTGGAAAGAGGGAACTGACTACAAGGATCCACATGTGACCTCCTCCCTGGGAGATGGACGGCAGAGAAGGGGGGGAAGGGAGACTCCGGATAGGGCAAGATATGACAAAATAACAATGTATAAATTACCAAGGGCACATGAGGGGGGGGGGGCGGGAAGGGAGGGGAAAAAAAAGAGGACCTGATGCAAAGGGCTTAAGTGGAGAGTAAATGCTTTGAGAATGATTGGGGTAGGGAATGTGCAGATGTGCTTTATACAATAGATGTATGTATATGTATGGATTGTGATAAGAGTTGTATGAGCCCCTAATAAAATGTTATAAAAGAAAAGAGGAGGAAAAAAATGATTAGGGCAAAGAATGTACAGATGTGCTTTATACAATTGATGTATGTATATTTATAGATTGTGATAAGAGTTGTATGAGCCCCTAATAAAATGTTTTTTAAAAAGTGAGACTTACCTTACTTACTTTGGGTTATGGTTTACAACCTATATTTGGGGGTGGGGTGCAAAATTTAATTCATAAGAGCATTATACTTTGTGCTCTTTATTTCACATTCTCATGACATGGACAAAATAAGTATGAGAAGTAAATAGCATGGTAATTTGAGAAAAGGATCATGAATAAGTATATAAAAGTAACAAATGAAATGATTTCTAAAAACCTATAGAAACTGGAAACACGCGGGTGAGCACATGAAGGAGAGTGTTCCATGGAGAGAGAATATCATATTTAAAGTCTTTTCACCTACTATTGTTTTAGGACAGTCCAGCACTATTGGTAGAAGACCGAACTAATCAGTCGTAAAGACATAGGATGCCCTGGAGAAGTAATGCAAACACTTTGTCTCCCTTACATTGGACATGGAAAGAATGACCAATGTGAAGAAAATGGTACCACAGTTGGTAAAGGTCAGCGAAAAATGAGAAATTCTCAACAAGATAGATTATCAGTGTTGCTAAAATAAAGGACTCAAATATGCCAGCAATCATAAAGATTTCAAAGGAGCATGCATTGTCATTCCATTCTTTATGAATAGAAGTGGAATCAACAGCAACTTCCTATAACTATGTATTTTTGTGTAGGTATGTGGTAAGAGATGCACAGGTAGAGGTGTGCGTTTTTATTGTCTTCTACCATTTATCATAAGTCTCAATCCCTCAGTGCTTGATTTTCCAGTTATGCTCACTGTGATGCTTTTGATGTGACTATACAATGGGAGAAAGTGATCAATATTAATACTTTGGGTCCACGATCAGGAAATGTTTGTCCCAGGAAACGTCTGGTGGCTCTTGTGCATGACTTTTACTGGATCTCACTACCAAGGGTGAAGAGGCAGATATCAAATAATTAAGATATTTTTTAATGTATGGGTGCTCAATTGCATCTCGTTAAATGTGGCAACTGGTGAATTCTTTATGGTCATAGTTTTACCTTATTAATCTTGTTAGACCAGTGTATGTACATTTATATAATTAAGATTGTTCAATGCATGAAATTGAAGATAGATAAACCCTTCAGAAATGGCAATAATTCCCTGAGGGCCTGGGAAGGGTGGGGAAAGGGGTAGAAGGTGGAGCAGGTAACAATGATGACTATATAACCACACTCAAGGGGAATAAATAAAAGAACTGTAAGTGAATGAATATATTGGCTGGTGTAAGATATAGAAAATAATAATAATATTATAATAAGGGTTCCTGGTGGGTAGAAAGGGAGAGGGAAGGGATAAAGGGGAGCCAATATCAAAGAGTTCAAGAAGAAAGAAAATGTTTTTAACTTATGGTTGCAGTAATTGTAAAATTATGCTTGGTGTCATCGAATTATGGATTGTTATGACACCTGTCAGAACTCCCAATAAAATGATTTTAAAAAGAATAAATGAGACAGTTAAAGATGTTCCCACTGGTCAAGCTGTGATCATTTTGGCATTAGCAAGAAAGCAATAGTGGAGAAGTTCCAGCAAGTTGGCAACTGAGTAACACACAGCAGAGGGGCTCCAGAGAAATCAGCGCTGGAGAGACGTTGAGATGGAAGGCCCACTCTGCCAGTCACAGGAGGAGTATCATAAAGATAAGTAGACTCAGATCCACCAGATTTTGAAGAGCCGAAGGCTTCTGGATTACCACTGCGGAGATCAGCTGGGCCTAGGCTTTAGTCCCACCAGAGTTGCTACCAGTGTTGAGCTACTTTGGCTGCCCCAAGGACTTTACTCCAGCACAGCCACACTTGCCACTGCCTTTGGACAGGCTTCAAACCCTTCCAACCCCACAGTCAGGCTGTTGAGTTCATCTACTTTTTTTTTTCTTTACTTTTTTTGCCTCTCTTCTCTCTTTCCTATCACAGTTGCGGCTGGATCAATTTTTTTCAGTTTTTTTTTTACACCCTCTCTTTCCTTTCACATGTCACTGCTGGCCTCCAGAGCACTCCCCTAGGCCTAGGGAAATTTCGTCCAACCTCCATCCAGCTGGGGGAGCTCCCACTTGCGTCCTCTGACACCCTCCAAGCAGCTGTGGAACTTCGGCCACCCCCCAAATGGCTGGGGGAACTCCAGACAGCCTTCCTCAACCCTCCAAGAGGCTGCTAAAATCATGCCCACCCTTTGAAGTGCTCCACTAGGCTGGGGGAATTTCTGCCACCCTTCAACGATGCTACACGTGGATGGGAGATCCCCTGCCTGCCCTCTGTAAGCATACATGTGACTAAGGGAACTTCCTCCCCCTTTCTTTAGTGCTTCAAATGGCCTAAAGCACCCTCTCCAGTCATCCCCAGCACTCCATATTGCTGCAAGAATCTTCTTCCTGACCTCCATGGCAATCTTCCTAACCAAGTCAATTCTGCATATCATCCGTAGTGCTCTCTCACTTGCCCTCCTCGGGACTCCCATTGATCAGGCATCACCCACTCCTTCCAAAGTGTCCCAAGCAACCATGAGTAACATGACCATGGCTATCTGTGAGATCATCCAGCACAGTGCTATCCTTGTGGGCTCGTAACCATCCAACCCGAAAGGGCCATCCAACTTGCCCTATAAATAACAGGATACTGGTTGGCTAGGGAAAGAGCGAAACCACAGGAGGATATAGCAATAGCCTGACTGCCCCAGAACAGTTAGCTGCAAGCAGTTTTAATAAAAATTCTTATGAGTCTCCCAAGGAGAGTGCCCAGTGCTCTTTGACTCTAGAAAATGACACCATGTTCCACTGAAATGACACACAAACAACAACCAGCCGCAACAACCTCAAAGAAAAAAAAACAGGAGAAACAAAAGGAAATGTCAGAAGAAATCCTGAACCTAACGATATGCATAGAAGAAGCAGATGTTGCTCTACTACAGAAAGAAATCTTCCGAATACTGCTCGGAGTCATACAGGATATGAGGGAAGCAATACAGAAAAAAAGATGAAATGATAAAGGAGAAAAAGGTCATGCACCAAAGGGAAATACAAGAGTTAAGGGACAGTGCCAGAGGGAAATACAAGAGATAAGGGAAGAGGTAACAAAAGCAAATAAAAAGTTAATAGTCATCACTAACAGACTAGAAGAAGCAGACAATCATACCAGTGACTGCTAGGACAGCCGGGCAGATTCCAACACACAGAAAAGACTGTAAAACAAGTTAATCAAAGAAGCTTAAGGAAACCTAAGAACAATATCTGATGCCATAAAAAGGATGAATACATGAGTAATTGGATTATCAGAAGAAGAAGCAAATTGCAAAAATAGAGAGTGAATTCCTGGAAGAAAACTTCCATAGCTTAATGAATGAGAATCAGTTAACCATTCAGATCACATGCTGGGACACAAGTCAAATATGTGTAAATTCCAGCACACAGAGATCATACAGACTTCCCTCTTGAAATACTGTCATAAGGCTTGAAATCAACAAAAGAATAATTAAGAAAATAAGGGCAAACAATTAGAGGATGAATAACTCTCTACAGCAAAAGCAGTGGGTACTGACCCAGATCAGAAATGAAATTAGAAAGTTCCTAGAAACCAACGTGAATGAGAATATGTCATACCAAAATCTTTGGGACACCGAAAAGACAGTTATCAGAGGAAGATTGATAGAAATATATGTACAGATTAAAAAGAAAGAGAGACTTATGACTGATATGCTGGCACAAAGCTTACAGCAATTAGAGCAAACAGGACAATTCTACTAATAGCAAAAGAAAAGAAATAATAAATATCAGGGCTGAGATACATGAGAGGGAAAATGAGAAAGCTAAGACAAAAGATTAATGCAGCTACAAGTTGCTTCTTTGAAAGGATTAACATAATCACCAGACCATTAGCCAACCCAACCAGAGAAAGGAAGGAACAAATTTCATTAGCAAGGATGAGCGATGAAACAAGGGACATTACAACAGACCCTAATGAAATCAAAAGGATAATTGCACAGTACTGCAAAGGCCTGTACGTCAATGAATTCAACAATTTTGAAGACATTGACAAATACTTATGGATTTGATTGCAAAAACAATCCCTGCCTAGACTATCCTAGGTGGATGTCAAGAATCTCAACAGACCCATAGCTATAGAAGAAATAGGCAAGGTTATCAAGGGGTTGCCAACAACAACAAAAAATCTCCCAGGCTAGAAGTCTTCACAGGAGAATTTTACCAAGCATATAGGGAACAACTGACACCAATTCTACACAAACTCTTCCAGAGCATAGAAAGAGATGGCAAACTCTCGAACTCTTTCTATAAAGGTAGTATAACTTTCTATGTGTGCAGGGATCCCACAAGAATCAAGAACTACACAGCAATATCCTTAATGAGCATTGATGAAAAAAAATCCTTAACAAAATACTGGCCAATAGAATACAAAAATAAATAAAACAAATAATTCACTATGACCAAGTGGAATTCATACCAGAAATGCAGGGATGGTTCAACATATGAAAATTGATCAGTATTATTCATCACATGGACATGAAAAGTTATAAGAAGCACATGATAATAATGATACATGTGGAAAAAGCATTCGACAACACCCAACACTATTCTTGTTTAAGACAATCAAGAAGATAGGAATGGAAGGAAATGTACTCAACATAATACAAGTTATATATGAAATAAAAACAACCAACATGGTAGTCAATGGAGAAAAGGAGAAAACAATACCACTGAAAAGGGGGACCAGAAAAGGATGTCCCTGTCCCCAATCCCAAATACCAAATACCATCATTCTGGAGGTCCTAGCTAACAACATAAGGCAAAGAAAAGACATCAAAAGTATTCTTCTGGGGAAGGAAGGTGTAACACTATCAGTATTCACAGATGATATGATATTACATATAGAAATCCCAAAAGCTCCACAAGGGAAGTGCTGGAAGCAATAGCAGTGCTGGTAGAATAGCAGGATACAAGATCAATAAACAGAAGTCTATTGGAAAGTTATACACATCAGACAAGACCATGGAAAAGGGGATTAAAAAAGTAGTACCCTTCACAATAGCCAAGTACAAATTGAAATACATAAGGTTATAGCAGGGTAAAAAAACAAAAGATTTGTATGAGGAAAACTACAGAGCCCTATGAAAGAAATCAAGAGTGAACTCAACAAATGGAAAAATATCCATGCTCGTGGATTAGAAGAATCAATATAGTAAAGATGTCTGTTTTTCCCAAGGCACGATATAAGTTAAATGTTATCCCAATACTAATGCCATCACCTTTCTTTAAGAATTGGAAAAACTTATTACCAACTGTGGTAGCTACATAATCTGGTGTTAATTTGAGACTTAAGAGTGAAGGGGCCGAGTTTAGCCTGTCAATCAGGTCACAACTTGATCTGATTTTGAGGTGCTAAGGAGATAAATAGCTCATTGGAGACAGGACACTTACACACTACCTGTGAGTCATTTCTGTCGACAAGACACATGGAGTTACGCTAGAGCCCTGGAGCTGTAGGAGCCATATGGAGACCCCTGCCAGTGCTGAGATGCTGCCACCACCCCTAGATCCACAAGACTTTTCACCCACCGCCCTGTGACTTTTCTGCATTCAGCATCATTGCATGTGTTTTGTTAATCTAAAGAGGAATTTACAAATTGGTATTGGACATATGGACTAGATCTGGACTGGGCTGGGTTGTTTTCTCAATATTTAATTTTTCTTGTATATAAAGCTTTTTCTTATACACAAATGTGTGTCTATGAATTTGTTTCTCTAGTCTACTCAGACTAACACACCAACTTCATATGGAGAAGTAAGAAGCCCAGAATTAGCAGAGAACTCCTCAAAACAAAGGGCGAGGTTGTAGGGCTTGATTCACCCTACTTTAGCACCTATTACACAGTCACAGTGGTCAAAAAAGTGTGGTAGTGATATCATCACAGATACTTAGATTAAGGGAAAAGAACTGAAAACCCAGAAATACTCTGCTAGCTTACAATAAGAAAAAATATATATTTCCCACTGAGGAGGTGGGCAAAGGAACTGAACAGAAGCTTCACAAGGGCAGAAATCTGAGTGGTCAATAAACATATGAGAAAAGGCTCTTGATCATTAGCTATAAGAGAAATGCAACTAACACCCTCAAAGATAGCCCAATTCAGAAAATCAGAAAGTAATCAGTGGTGGAGGAGCTGTAGTGAGATAGGAACTCTGGTGAACCTGTAGGTGTGTACAGCCATTATGGAAATCGATTTGGCAATATCTCAAACAAATGGATCTGGAGCTACCATACGACCCAGCAATCCCCCTACTGGGCATATACTAAGACGAGGCAAAAAACAAACCGCAGCCAGACATCTGTGTCCAATGTTAATTGTAGCGCAGTTCACAATCTCAAGGAGTTGGAAACAACCCAAATTTCCATCATTGGACAAATGGATTAAAAAAAACTGGTACATACATACATACAATGGAGTACTATACATCCCTAAAAAGCAGCAATAAATCCCTGAGTATGCTAATCAAAGTAAATCAAGCACAAAAAAGGCATAGGGGAAAGGCTATTACATGCATATATTACTGGGGTGAGGTCCAGGTACTATGGCAGGGGCCAGATCCAATCCAGGGATACATATGGCAGCCAACTAAAGAGGAATGGAAAAGAAAGAAAGAAAAGAAAAAGACATGGATAGCGGGGGAATATGGCACTAACCCACTGAAGGTGAGAGTATTGTTTATACCTCCACAGTAGAAAGAGAGAGGGACCAGACTGCAACCTGTTGAGCCAAGATGTGAAGGCAACATACTAGCATGAAGTAGTGAACCAACAGAGAGGTCTGCAGGGCCAGCCTCAATCTTGGCTATGTGAAACACCCCCCAAGCCCAGAAGAATGCACTACAGATGACATCACTGAATCTATAGCTCAGGGAGAGTGGCCTGTCAGAGCACAGAGGACCAACAAAAGGGGGAAGAAGAGAGAGTGGAGCACCTCCTGGCCCACCCAGCACCCAATACACAGGACCATACAGACGGCCCCACCACGAGTCATGACATTCCTCACTGACCTATAATGCTATGGAGGACAACACTTGAGACACAGTGTGGGAATTGGGCAGTATCTGACCCCACCACACCGGGGTGAAACATTAAGGGCATGCAACAGAGCAGTAAGGGAAACAAAGCAATGAGGTCCCTGAGGTATACCAAAAATAGACTTTGGGGCTAGGGTATGACACTCCATCACATCCAACTGGAAAACCCTCCTAAAAGTCAACAAGAAGACCTGGAACTATTTATAGATTTTTCTTTTCTGTTATTGTTTTTTTGTTTTGTTTTTTGTGCTTATTATTGCTTTTGCATGTTTATTTAGATAAGATACTAGATAAGATAGGCAGGATAAGCAATCCAGAGGTGAAAACAAAGAGAACCATGGTTCCGAAGGGCTATAGGAGAGGGGGGTGCAGAAGAAAGGAAGGGGGCTGCCTACAAACCCAGGGACATGGGAACAATAAGTGATCTAAAATCGATGGTGAGGAGGGTGTAGGATGTTTGTTGGGGCTTGATCAAGTGCAGTGTAGCCGAGAGGAATTACTGAAATCCCGCATGAAGATAGAATATAACAGTGGAGAAGAGGAAAGTAAAAGGAAATAGAGGAATGAACTAGGAGGCAAAGAACATTTATAGACATCTAAATACAGGCATGTACATATGTAAATATATTTATAAGTAACTATAGGGAAATAGGTCTATGTACATATAATTATATGTTAAGTACTAAGTTAGCAGACAGACATCAGGCCTCTACTCAAGTACTGCCTCAACACAAAACACTTTGTTCTAATAACAGGGCACTCTGTGATGCTCACCTTCCCGACAGGATTGCTGAAGACAAAATGGGTGCACAAGCAAATATGGCGAAGAAAGATGATGGTGCCCGGCTATCAAAAGATATAGTGTCTGGGGGTCTGAAAGGCTTAAAAATAAACAAGAAGCCATCTAGTTCAGAAGCAATGAAGCCCACATGGAAAAAATACACCATCCTGTGTGATCATGAGGTGTCAAGTATCAAGCATCAAAGACCCAGAACAAAAAAATTACATCAATGTGAATGAAGGGGAGTGTGGAGTGGAGACCCAAAGCCCATCTGTAGACATTTGGACATCCCCTCACAGAAGGTTTTCAAGGAAGAGACAAGCCAGTTAGGGTGCAGTATACCACCAATGAAACATACAACTTTCCACTAGTTCTTCAATCCTCCCCACCCCCCACTATCATGACCCCAATTTTATCTTACAAATACAGCTAGACCAGAGCATGTACAGTACAGAGAAGAGCTTGCAACACAGGGAACCCAGGACAGATAAACCCCTCAGAACCAATAATGAAGAGTAGCAATACCAGGAGGAGAAGGGGAAAGGGTGGTGAGAAAGGGAGAACCAATCACCATGATCGATACATAGCCCCTTCCTAGGGGGGTGAACAACAGGAAAGTGGGTGAAGGGAGAGAGCGGTCGGTGTAAGATGTTGAAAAAATAATAATTTATAAATTATTGTATCATGAGTGCAGGAATGGAGGAAAGGGAAAGAGCCAACACAAAGGGCTCAAGCATAAAGAAAATGTTTTGAAAATGATGTTGGCAACATATCTACAAGTGGGCAGGATACAATGGATGGATGTATGGATTGTAATAATCAAAAAATGATTTTTTAAAAAGAAAGAAATAGTGAGGTACAGAACCATAAGAAGTGTACCAAAGGAAATACATGCATAAGATTTTAATGGTGTTTATAGAAATTATCGCATACTGGTTTATTTAAGCTATGTACATTCTATATTCAAGGTTTGGTCAACAGCAAAATTTCATCTTGACAAACTAAACAAAGCATTCATCGAAATCTCAAAGGGGTGCAATATCTAATTAGCTCTCCTTGAACAACAGACATTTGTGACAGATTTTACTATAATTTAAAAAAGACATAAGCTTGGAAAGTCCAATTATCTTCTAACAAGATGAACCTAATGAACAACAACTCATGATGAATTGTCTAGAAGCCTCCTGCACCCCTGTGCTGTGCAGCACATGAGCATCAGACCCTATCAATTCTCAGCGTGGAGTGGCCAGAGATGATGAATCTGTGCCCCTCATGGTTGAATATTTGTAACTTGGGAACAATAAAGGAATCTACCCGTGGTATTGAAGTGTTGGTCAGGTTTATATATAACTAGCTTTGTAATTGATCCATAATTTGATGTATTATTTTATTTTTAAGATGTTTGAAAATAAAAACCTATTACATTTCAAAAGCAAACCAACCAACAAACAAAAGGTGATAGAGCTGTGGGGTTTTTGGAGATGTTGTACTTTCTCCTTGTGTTTTTCCCATTAAAGTTGCATTTTGCATTAGGGGAAACAAATAGACTTTTCATAAAATAACTGGAAACACATATAAGTGCTTTGAAGCTAAAAAGCTTATTTCTTTCCCTAGTAGATTTTTCCTTGAGAGAAAACATGAAAGTATTTTGTACAAAACTGGTGTAAATGGAAGAACGAAAAGAACCACTACCCCCAAAAAGGGTCTTATTCTCATGCTATTCAGATAATCAACATCCCCACAGGTGCTTGATTTCAGAGGAAGTTAAGTATAAGGAAGCACACAGGAAATTACTAAAATGTTTATGTTCTTCCAAAGGACTTACACGCCAAAGGCATCTAACGCGACATCATAGAATTAAAAGCACAGCAGCATTTGATTTATTACTGAGAATGGGTTGGGGACTTGAAACCCCAGTATGGTGAACCTGAGGGAAATTAATTCCGTGATATTAAATTATGGTACAAAATCAAACAAACGCACTGCCATCTCGTCCTTTCGGATACATGGGGACCGAGGAGAACTGCTCTGGGCTTACAGATCTTTGCAGAAACAGGCTCCTTGTCCTTCCTCGGAGGCGCTGGTGTGGTGGAACCAGTTACCTTTCAGCTAACCCACTGGGCCACCAGGGCTCTAAAAAGATGGGACAAATCATTCTAACTCTTAGTTGTATCAGAGCCAGGTCGTATATAGCCCCTCGAGCCTGGCAACTGAAAAGGGATTTAATTAATTCCAGGCTAAATGCCCAACATGTTCTCTGTCCCAGGAGGATTATTGTGAACACTTAGAACTCACACACTGCCCTCCAGTCAATTCCAACTCATAGTGACCCTACGGGACAGGACATACCTGCTCTTTTGGATTTCTGAGGCTGACTCTTCACAGGACTAGAAAGCCTCATCTTTCTCTAGCAGAGCAGCTGGTGGCTTGGAATAGGAAAATGCTAAATAGATAAATGCTACAATTATTAAAAGACATTTCTACTGCACAAAATCTGGGTTATGGGTTGCCTCTTAGCTTAGAAATTTGTCTCAGTACATTCTCTCTATGTGGGTATACATTCTGTCATCTATCAACTCTCTGTCTACACATGCAAGAATAAATCAAAAGTATTGCTACAAAATTATAAAAACATTTAGTAAACAAAAATATTAAAATGTGAAATGATTAATTCTCAATATGTCATTTATTTAGGTCTATATATTTCTCAGCATGGTATTTCCATCTCTGCAACCTTTCCCTTAAGAATTCTATGCTCTTTGATTTACACTGCATCAAAGTGAAGTTTGGGGCATGCTATATGTTCTTTTAAAAAAAGTCTGATGTGTCAAGATCAAGGCTGCACGGTATATGGGGCAAGGTTCCCTAAAGAAATTCTCATAGGGTAGCCTTTGCTACCCTAAAACACACCATGCTCCTGGCCTTTTCTCACCAGTGCCGTTTTCTATTTTCTTAGTTTTTAACTAATAATCCAATGTGATTATCTTGTGTATTTTTGAGGAAACTATATCACGATTACCTCTTTGAGATAAACAAAAAAAGAAATAGTCACCATAACACTCTGAGCTGATCTCTCTGCCTGGAATTTAACTGGCCCAGAGAAAGAGAAGGCTTTCCACTCCCATAAAGGATTTGTCTCAGAAACCCACAGGGGTAGTAGTTCATCCCAAGAGGGTGGGTATGAGCAACTCAATCCATGGCAGTGCGTTTGAGTGGATGCCCTCAGAACTCCTGTTGTGTTGTTTGTTTTCATTAGTTTGGCTTTAATACATTTAATACATTCCACATTTCAGTCACAACAGGTAGAATTGTACAATTGCTACTACAATCAGTTTCCAACCACTCTTTTTCTACATGGACCCCTTGACATCATCTCCCTTTTACCCCACCACCAACACTGTACCCCACTCCCCCCGAAAACCCTTATTCTGCTGGCTGTACCATTAAGTTAATCAATACTGGGTTTTATATACTGAAAAAACAGAAAAGCATATAACACAACTTCAAGCTATATTGTTGAACATGTAACCACTTTCTTGTTTTTAGTTTGCACTGAGAAACAGCATTTTAAAACTGTCCTTGTGCCTTATAGTGAGTTGTCTTTTTTTAATCGTTTTATTAGGGGCTCATACAACCTTTATCACAATCCATACATACATCAATTGTGTAAAGCACATCTGTACATTCATTGCCCCTATCATTCTCAAAACATTTGCTCTCCACTTAAACCCCTGGCATCAAGTCCTCATTTTTCCCCTCCCTCCCTGCTCCCCACTCCCTCATGACCCCTTGATAATTTATAAATTATTATTTTGTCATATCTTGCCTTGCCGACGTCTCCCTTCACCCACTTTTCTGTTGTCCGTCACCCAGGTCACATGTAGATCCTTGTAATCGGTTCCCTCTTTCCAACCCACTCGCCCTCTACGTTCCCAGTATCGCCACTCACACCACTAGTCCTGAAGGGATCTTCCGCCCTGGATTCCGTGTTTCCAGTTCCTATCTGTACCAGTGTACATCCTCTGATCTAGCCAGACTTGCAAGGTAGAGTTCGATCATGATAGTGGGAGATATGGGTGGGGGGAGATATTTAGGAACTAGAGGAAAGTTGTATTTTTCATCGTTGCAACATCGCACCCTGACAGGCTCATCTCCTCTCCAACCCCTCTGCAAGGGGATCTCCAGTGGCTGACAAATGGGCTTTGGGTCTCCACTCTGCATTCCCTCCCCCCTCATTTACTATGGTTACATTTTTTTTTTGTTCTGGTGATGCCTTATACCTGATCCCTTCGACACCTCATGATCGCACAGGCTGGTGAGCTTCTTCCATGCAGGTTTTGTTGCTTCTGAGCTAGGTGGCCGCTTGTTTACCTTCAAGCCTCAGAGACCCCAGAGGCGACAGCTTCTGATAGAAATCTCTATATCCACCCACGCTCATCAAACAGCTCTTTTACTGGAATCCATATTTTGTGCACTCAATTTTTGATTTACTTTCTCTTTACAATGCAGATCCCTTTCCAGTGCTTCGTAAGAAAGATGAAGTAAGATATGTGCAATATTTTACGGAGGTGAAATAATTGTGCCATTGCGTGCTTTTCTGCTTTTGCAGTTCATAATGATTCAGACCAAAAGACATAGGTTTAAGAAAATAGAGCTCATGAAATGGGAATTCAAATGTCAATAAAATCACATTTATCAGTGATCAAATGAGCACTCTTTTATAAGTGTGTAAATTACTATACCATAGTAGTAATTATCATATTATAATAAAAATACATTACTAAAAAATCAACCCTTGTTCTCTAGTTGTTATTTTCAGTAAAACATTACTAGGGAAAAATTATGGGAAAATTACAGAGATGTTTTATACAAAATGTACTAAATCGTATCAAGATGTGATAACTTATCAGTACTTATTTCTGACCCAAACCTATATTTGACTTTCTGAGTACCAGTTTGACATTTTTTCCTAAACCCACGCTCTCTCATCTTTTTTGTTTTGCATTCATGCATTTTCTCAGGACATAAATGCAGGAGTTATTTTCAACAACGTCTTCCTTAATGATTGAGATCACATCCAAACCATAATCAAGTATTCCATACTTAAACTTTCATCTCAAATCTCTCAGGTCCTCTCCAGCATTGCTAATTTTGTGTGTGGTGTTTCATTTGTTTGTTTGAAAGCTGCATGCCTTTCAACTACATAAGAGTTTCAAAATGTTAATAGAAAAGTTCCATTTGTTTATAATTCCATTTTCCCACTAACTTTTTGAAGCCACTTTGTATTATTCAGGAGGTCTCTAAATAGTTTTCTTTTTTGGTACCTTTATTCTCCACATATTAATCAGAGACAATTTTAAATCTTAAAAGGAAATATGTCATTCCCGTGACTGAAGCCCTTTAGTAGTAACTTCTAGTTGCCCTGTACAAGATCAAATTCAACACATCTGCATGCCTTGCAAGACTCTTCAGGGTGCAGTCATGTTTACTTACTCTACTGTTCTCATATTCTGACCACATTGGAATTCTACTGCTGTTGGGTGTTTCTGAAATAATTTCTGGGTCAAAGGCCTCACACATCCTATTCTAGGGTCCTCAAATACACGCCCCCCTCTTACTCACCTCAGCGGTACGTCTTATCTTTTTAAACTAGATGCTATCACCTGAGTATTCCCTGAGTTCCCAAGTTAAATTATGTGACTCTGATATGAACTCCCACAGAGCATGCTCAGTTCCTTGCTCCTCTGTCCTAAGGGCCACTAGGCGCCAGGATCAACTAGTCGGTAGTGAGTCTGGGTCTTTGTTTGTTTGTGTAACAAGATTGGCTCTTTTTCCCTTTTAAAGACACGTTCTTCTTATATTATAGACAATGTCCATCTACAACTCCGTGGTCAGTATTTAGTTGTCAGCACTTAAAGAGTTGGATGTTTTGAAATGAATCCCTTTAGCATGAGGAAAATGTACCCAGATATTTTTTAACAAAGAAAGGAGAAATTAATAAAAATCCAGTAGTTTCTGCCAGTAGTTGGGATAATTCAGGGGAATAAAAGTCTTTATAATTATGAAGAAAATCAAATTTAATTGCTAAGTTGCTGAGACTGTAATGTTTTATAGGAGTAGAAAACCTTTTCTTTCTCCAGAGGCGTGACTGGTGGTTTCTAACTGCTGACCTCGTGGCTTGCAGCCTGATCCATAACCACTGCACTTCCTTAGATCCTTAGAGGGAATTATTGGCATTAATTGCATGCAGGGTGAGAGGTTTTTAAAAGCAGACGTTCTGTTCCTATTTCTATTTTCTTTCAGGAAAGATTGGAGCCACTATGATGCCTGCCTAAAGCGAGAAATAGTGAAATGTTATCCTCCATGAGTGTTAATACGTTGAAAGCGTCCAGCGCATTTAGAAATGTCTTTGCAGAGTTAAATCATTATCCCATTCCTTGATGCTGGTGACTCTAGTTTTTACAAATGACTTATAATAACATCGCTAACTGACTAGTGAATTACTGCTTTTCTCTGATATTTGCTTGGATTGAAATATTAGACATAACTTATTTGAATTACAAATAATAAAAGTTATTTTGTACAAAGGTGAATAATGAACTCACCAAAAGTGTATTTTGGGTTTCATTGCGAAGGAATACATTTTTGAGCTGATAATTTGCTGCTGTCTGTTTTAAGTACTCCGATAACTTCAGTGGCGTTTCAGGATGGGATACCTCATTACATTCAGTAGGTTTCATTCTGAAATATTCAAGAGAAAATACGATCAAAATAAAAGAAAAACTAAGAATACTAGCATAATCAATAGTTAAGGCCTTCATGGAGCATGTTTCCTTCATTTTGCCCTTGAAGACGCTTCAGCCTGTGGTGGTGAAGCAGCTCACCCAAATCTTGCAGCAGGCTGTTGGCAGACCATGATTAGGGACTAGTTCCGTGATTACCCAGCCAATACTTTCTCTATAGGGTGAGGTCCTCCTTGTGACTAGCTTTAAGGTCAAATCTTATTCAAGACTTAGAAGATCATCAAGCAAATCACTAAAACTACTGTATCTCCTTCCCTGTTCCTTGAAATAAAATATAGCTTGGTTCAAAAGCAAAAGACTCATGCTCTGTTGTTTGAAATCAGGGATTCTTTGCCTTGACTTCCCTCTCCCCCCACCCAATTCCTATTAATAGTGTGTTCCCAGATGTCTAGGCACCTGGAACTATGCCAGTGTAGCATGTGAGTCCTCACAAGAAAATGCAAGATAGATCAATATGGGCCATGGATTTTATAACGTCAGTTGGATTGTCTCTTTTGATATCTTTACCAGAATCTTAATATGTAAGATAAACCGCACCTTTAAGTCATAGTTTGTCTGGTAGCCACTTGAGCCCTCCCAGGTTCACTCATCCCTATTCGTAATCTTATATTCTAGTCTTTATTTTAACTCCATGCCCTTGTATACTTTTAGATCTATGTTGATACATAAACCAGATAAAAGCTTTGAGGAGAAAGTTTTAAAATATAGCAGCTTTCTGAAATATGAATTATCTTAGGTAAAAGAAAAAATGAATTCTTCCTCATAAACTAAGATACCAAAATTGATATCACCACACAATAGATAGATGTCCAATAGTTGTCTAAATATGACTCATTTACATACTTGCATATATTTTTAGAATATATCTTTTCACTTTTGTATGCATATTTCTACATAGATACATGTCTGTGTGTGGTGATAGCATTAGTTTCACATTTTGCATATAATTTCATTAAGGAAAGATTTAATGAATAGGTATAATTTGAACTTCAGTTTAAAATTTGTTCCATGAGAGATACTGATATACACTCCTCACATTACATCTTTATTCACTTAGGGCTTATTACATTCATTTTTTAACACCTAAGTACATATTTTATGAAACATTGTAGCATTTTCTAATAACTAATTACGTTTAATATTAAAACCTGTTCTTCTTTGTAATTTTCATTTTGTTTCAGTAAATACTTTATATATACATATACAACACACTATTGCTCCTTCTTGCCTATTGAGTGTGTATGTGTTTGTATCTAGTTGTACATTTATATTTATTTTAATAAAACGAAGCAGTGATTAACTAGAGGAAAGTTGTTAATGAAATTTATAGCCCTCAGCTTTAATATGAAAAATATCTATTGCTTATATTATTATTTCATTTTAATGTCCTTCAGTGATTCATGTTTTTAGACGGGCCATAAGATAAAAGCAGTTCAATTACATATAATAGGAAATTCAATTCCATTCTCCAAGAACAAACAAAGCATGGCATTAAAGTTGTTGCAGAAAGAGAAAAATTATGCAATCAATATTAAATAGTTTTAAAATGTGACCTCCAAGGTTATTGTTAAGTAACTGTGACTAGTTCAAAGCTAGGAAATTATTTTTTAAATTTTTAAAGTCATTATAAAATACTATATTCCATGGTAGCAGTAATTCAAACTCTCTTTGGGCTCCATAATTTTTGTACATATATATGCTACTGTCTATTCTTCTACTTATTTTAACAGATTGTATCCATATATTTTCTCCCTACAATAGCTATGGTATTCTAACTAATATGAAGAAAATAAGATGAAGAACCTCAGTCATTCTAATGATATTATTGATGTATAGCTCAGAACATTATTATCTAATATTGAGTACTCTGCTAATTAATTTCAATTCAGTATTTGATGTAAACTTCCTAAGAGGTTTATAAGCTACATAGTATAATTTTCAGTAATTTACATAAAAAATAATCGTTAGATAAATTAAATACCTTTTCCAGCATTCCATCTTATGCTCACCATACCTATTAGAGTTTAGTCAGCTGCTAAGCTTTGGTGAAGCCCATGACACATATTTGATGATCAAGACCCTAGTTGTACAGCCTACGCACATGTCAAAGTCTATTGTAATTCAAATGATCGTTCTCGGGTCCAGCAGTTCATAACACATTCACTTCATATAGTGTGACACAAGAAACATGAATACAGCAATGCCCTGGTTTGTCCACTAAAATCCAAGCACTCCACATGTGCTGCTTCCACCAATGTGATCTCATTCCCTACACCTAAAGGCTTTCCACATTCATCAGAGCATAACTCAGAGCCATAAACCAACCATATGGCACGTAGGAGAAAAACCCATGAGCAAGTTCATTCTCAATAAGCAAAGCCAAGTAGAAGCTACAGAGTCAAATTTGCTGTTTATCTTTCCAAATTTAAAACTTTAATAATGCCCTCTGAGGAAATGGCATGGAAGCCACATCTGACTTCCTCTGGTGAAACAAAAGAGAAAGACCATCCAATTCCACACCAGCTCAAGGCTAATTGCCAAAGGCAGAGATGAGGCAACCCTTACCCACCATTCTTTCTATCTTTTGACACCAATTATTCCTCTCACTACACTCGATCTCTCTATTATGCTGAAAGTTCATTGCAATGGTCGCACAGAACTCACAGACAATACTCGATTGAAGGATTTATTAAGGTATCTAACAGTTTACTGAGGTATTATAAAAACAAACAAACTCAAGACTCCAGAAATCGATGGAATAGCACTAGAAATGTTTCTATAATTAATGAGGTCATGAAAGCACTCACTCATCTCTGCCAAAATATTTGGAAGAAAACTACCAGTTAAACACATTGAAATAGGATTATATCTAAACACATTCCAAAGAAAGTTGTCGCAACAGAATTCAGAAACCATTGAATAATATAATGAATATCAATACAAGCAAAATTTTTGCTGCAGATATTTCAACAATGGTCAAATTGAGAGCGACAAGAAATTCAAATTGGATTCATAAGAGGACACGGATCAAGGGATATCATCTCTCACATGAGATGCATTTGACCAGAGAATACCAAAACGATGTTTACTTGTACTCTGCTGTTTGTGCAAAGGCATTTGACTATGTAGATGACTGCAAACTATAGACAGCATTGAGATAAATTTAGATTTTTAGAACACATCATTGTGAAACATGTTCATGGACCAGTTATGAGAGGCAAAACTAGAAAGCCAAACTCATTGAGTCCATTCTGATTCATAGCAAGCTTATAAGCTAGGATTGAAATGCCCATGTGGGTAATAGAAAGCCTTGTCTTTCTCCCACGGAACAGCTGTGGTTTCAGGCTGCTGAGCTTGCGGTTAGCAGCTGGATGCACAACTAACACACCACCACAGAGCAAGAGAATACTGCATGGATTAAATAAGGAAAGGTGTACATAATGATTGTTTCCTTTCACCATGGTTTTTCAATCTGTGTCCTGAACAAATAATATGAGAACCTAGACTATATGACGAAGAATCCAGCCTCAGGGGTGGAGAAAGGCTAATTAACAACCGGCATTATCTAGCAACACAAGCTTGCTTGGTCTAAGAAAGGAAGACTTGTACTCTCTAATGTAGATCAAGGACTGCAACCTTCAATATGGATTGCAATTCAATGTAATAAAAACTCACGTCTTCAAAATTGGAGCCATAGATACATCATGATCAGTGGAAAAAAGATTGAAGTTGTCAAGGATTTCATCTTACCTGGTTCCACAACCAATGCTTATAGAACAAGTATTCAAGAACTCAAACCATGTATCACACCCGGCAAATCTTCTGCACAAGATCTCTTAAAGGTGAGGAAGAGTGCGGACGCTACTTGAAGACTAAGATATGCACAACTGAAGCCACAGTACTTTTAATCACCTCATCTGCATCTAAATGTTGACGTTTTCTTCAAGGGGGGGACGGAAACAGTTTTAAACATCTAAAGCACAGAACAAATCATAGAGGGACTTCAAGAATTTCTTGAAGTAGCATTCTCCTGAGGGAATCTAACTTCATATTTGTTTTATTCACATCATATATTACAGTCCTCACAGTATCTAAATAGCGGTATATTTTAGATATGCAACAAATGTGTATTGAAATATTTCAAAAGGCAATGGAAATATTCCATCAGATTTCCATTTCAGAAAGAAAATTCTACCAGATTATAATAGTGTATCATAACACAAATGCTGTTCATTGCTTTTACTGAAAAGCACACTGATGGAGATAAGAGCATATAGCTACATGAAGAAGCATCCTATGCACCTGTCAAAACTAGTGCCCATACCTAAAACTATAGTTAACTGTGTGCAGAAGTGTATGTAACATCTTGTCTTTAGCTAGTTAGTGGTAGTTTAATGATCCACATCTATATTATTCTCTGACAGTTTTGTTCTCAGTTCTAAGGTTTCTTTGTTTAACAATCTTATATAAGGTCATTAGTAACTTGAGCCTAAGAGAGTAAAGATGTACCCTCAGCACGTTCCTAGTAACACATAAAAATTTCAGGTGCTAATGGTATATCAACAAGGCAGAGTACATCAGTTAAATGAAATATCTATTAGTCTAGGACGGAAGTTTCAACAAAGGCACAGGCTGTTGTAACAGTTGGACGGGCATTAGTCAATCCATGTTTGTCCTTGATATTCAGAGAAAATAGCCATATTTGGAAAATAAGAGCATATGACCAGATGCTCATAGGTGAAAGCTCTGTTGAGCCTTTCATTTTTGGCAGCCCAACCTTTGACTTATGCCTCACATATGCCGTTGCTTGAGAAGATGCGCGGAATCCCCTGTTGTTTTATACCAATTCAATCTGGTTCCTGTTGTTCCCACTACTCTACAGCTGTGTCAAAGGCCATGCAAACTGCCTTCGGGGCTCCAACTATACGCTTAATAGCACATGCTTTAAGCAGAGCATCAATTTTGACTTTCAAAACAATTGAAAGCCATAGCATAGATGGCCGCAAGGAACGTAACAATTTAAGCAAAGCCTTTTATTTTATAAATGAGAGAACATACATTCATACAGTGAAAATAAATTGCTACAAATTCTACATTGGTAACGCAACTTGCACTAGTGTACTTTCCAACATATAATGTTTTGCTAGAAGAGTCTCTCAATAGCAACAATGTTTATTTTCTTTCCTTTTGGTTTTCAACCTTTCTTTGCTTCTATTCCTTGATATATGCAACCGCTTGTTGTATTTCACTCGCAATTTTTTTGTTCTTGTTAGATACCTAACATTGTCCAGGAACACTGTACATTTCTTAGTATATATAAATACAAGTTATAATCAGAGCTATAAAAATAATAGCTCAGTGTTTGAGAACTAGATCGCACAGACTCTCCTCCCCACCCCACCCGTTTTCCTTTCTAAATTTAATCAACTATCCTGGACATTATTAGTAGTAGTATTTTAAGTGGTGACATAATTCTGCTTGCTGAAGAGAAGAGACTGGCTGTGACTTAAGCAATGGCAATATGGTGAAGAGCGTAGGTGCTCTGATTGTCCTAACTCCAGCTTGGTTAACGAAGAGGTAGGTCTGCCACGCAATGATGGACTACCAGCAAAAGGTGTAGATTAAGACAGCCAAAGGAAACAAGAAAGGAAATGTTTCTCTCTCTGGATAAAGGAGTGGACAGTGGGAATCACCGCAGAAACCTAATAGGCCATTCCAAACACAGCTCTGCAATTGGGCCCCTGGTACTGATCCAGTTTACTCACGGCTCAGGCAACAGCACAGGCTCAGGTATCGCAGACTCTGGCCCACATGCACACAAGGGCTCTCCGTGGTGCTCTGGCTTAGCCATCAGAGTGTTATCCACAAGGAGGACAGTTTAAACTCGATGGGATAAAAATGAGGCTGCTTACTTCTGTGAAAATTTAAAGCCTCAGAAATCCTATTGGAATCAACTCAATGACAGTGTGTTTGTTTGTTTTTGTTTGGTCCACAACCCAAGTCAGGTTTGGGTTTGATTTTCTAACTATTCTGTGTTACAGTTCTGAATGTCCTGTTCCCCATTTCAGAACCAGAGCCAACAAGCGATACCCTCTGCTTACGGCTCCAGCAAGAGTTTACCTCAGCCTTTTTGCTCCCCACTAAAGGGCATAGGAGACTAAAACCCAGGGACTCTTCCTGTTCATCCCAAAAGATTTCCCACTAACCCTACAAATGAGACCATCTGGGATTGAGCAGGAGCTCCAGCAGGATCTGAAGGAAAAAGGAGATCAGAATAACATTGTACGGGTTCAGAAACTACACCATCACTAAAAGAAGGTCAGAAGAGTAGGCTGAAACTTATACACTTAACCAAAACAAGTTGCCTATCTGAAAATTGGAAGACAAGGTGGAAACAAGAGGAGTATCTTAATAACCAAATTATCCCAGACATAATAAAAAATCAAAGACCCAGGAAAATAACAATTTAATAAAGAAGACAATCAATAAATTATAATGTTGAGATAAATCTGATATTGGATTTGTTTGACAAGAATTTTAGAACAACTGCCACAAAAATACACTGACTCAAAATAAATTTTGTTAAAACATATTTTTAAAATGAAACAAAATATAAGCATGAAGTAAATGTCCAAAAAGGAATAGAGATTATAGACAAGCTGAAAGCTACAATAACTGAAATTAAAACAAATACCCTCACAGAATTAACTGAACAATAAAATGTCAATGACAACAATAGTTCCAGTGAATTTGATGACAGATTGATATATTCAATCTGCTCATCATAAAAAGCATTGAATGCAAACTGTATTAGCAAAGCCTATATGATCTACAGTATGGGAAAAAGTAAAAGATCTAAAAGTTATGTCATCAGAATACCAGAATGAGAGAAGAGTTATCATGGTGCTTATACAGTACTTGGAAGAATAATAGTAGAAAAGTTCCCACTTGTGACAAAATCCCTATCTAATTTTTTTAAAATTCAAATTCCAAATAGGATAAATCCACAGTTATCTACACTATATAGTCATTAAACATGTGAAAATTAAAGAAGACATACTCATTAAAACAGCCAGAAAGAAACACTAGAACTTAAAGTTGTAGTTACAGAAAAGCATCGATTTGAATAACAGGAGATTGCCCATCTCCAAAGTGGGGGCCAGAAGAAATGAGCATATTGGCCTAGGGCAGAAAGGAAAGCACTGATAGATCCAAAGGATGCATTTGATGAAGCTCCATGGGGAGAAGTGTGGAGGTACAGTGGGCAAACACTGAGCTGTTGGACCAGTCAGTCCTTCCAAACACACAGGCTAGTCCACACCCGAAAGGTGTGGCCCTTTTCTTCTCTAAAGACTTCAGAAATCCTCTGGGGATTTGGAAACCCTAGAGTGTGGTTGTACTTTTTATAATGCCTCTATGAGTCAGAATCAAACCAATAACAATACATATTTTGTTAACCATCATGAATAAGGAAGAAAATAAAGGCATTCTCAGATGAAAGAATATTAAAATGATTTGTTGTTAGAAAACCTACTGAGAGAATAGCTAAAACAAATGTAACAATAAAATAATAAATAAAAAAGTAAATAGAGATCTGAACATAAATTATCCTTCATCTTCTAAATTCTATTAAATGTGTTTTTGGTTGAAACAAAGTTATGGATATCGAATGTGATGCTGAATATATGTTGAGCAAATAGTTAAATTAATTATATGTAAAATGTGGGAAGGATAAAAGAACCTGAAGAGGAGTAAATTTTCAATACTTTACTTAAGTCCAAAGACAAGGATATCCAGAAAATGTGATGCATTATATGTGTGTAGGAGCAGCTACTAAAAATGTTATACAGCTTGCTATCACAAAGAACACTGTAAATAACTCAAAATGTACCATTGAAAAATGTTTAAGTAATCCATGGAGAACCAAGAAGAGCAACACCAAAAGAAGAAACAAAATGAACAAATAAAAAATATTCTGGTAGGACTAAGCTTTACCATATTAGTGATTTTTTTAAGTTAAAGAGGCTAAAAAATAAAAAAAGATTAAAGGACAGATTATCAGCAAAAAGAAAAACTACACATAAGTGAAGAATTGTTGATGTCATCAATTAAAACACTGGGCTCCAAAGTACTTTACTGGTGAATTATATTCTTTTCAACAAATGGCACTGCACACAAAATGTTCAGGGAATAGAGTTTGAATTCCAATCACTTCACAAGGCCAAGTAATAAAAGCCAACAGTCCAAGGATGATTTCTATGAGGCATAGGTCAGACCTGCCTTCACTCTCCAACCTTTTACCAATTCTGAAACCATCTATCCCTTCAGTTGCACTATTTTCTATGTTGGATTTGATCATTCATTTCAGTGGTCGTGAACTCAGGGTACACAGATAATAATGACATTATGGGTTTTATTATAGAAGTAACAGGTTACAATTCTGGATCAGGAATGGCCAAGACACACACAAGAAAGAAAGGAAAGAAGAGAGAGAGAGAGAGAGAGAGAGAGAGAGAGAGAGAGAGAGAGAGAGAGAGAGAGAGAGAGAGAGAGAGAAAGAAAGGACTTCCATCAGGATAGTTGCTTCTCATCCATACCCCAGTCACACCTTCCTCTACCCTTGGACCCATGACCAGGCTTTTGTTTTGTTCTGGCAAGTATTACGAAGCTCTTTTAGTTTTGCTGATTAATTTCCCAAAGGCATCCTACTTTGCCAGCAAACCTACTACCCAAAGGTACTCTTCACTGTGTGGCCTGAAAACCCACCATACTATCTCTTGCCTGTCTCCTGGTTGTACAGCCTCTTAAAAAGCTGGATTTCTACTGCTGATTCTTACTGTCACACTCTGTGTTTACACAGTTCTCTCTCCTGAATCAATGGTTTGCAGGACAAGGATCATGGGTCCAAAGTAGACAGTTCACTCCTGGCTCTTCTTTCTTGATGCTATTGAAGTCCTCTCCCTCCTGTCTCTGCCGTGGCTACTTTTAAGTTTAGAAAGATGTCAGAATAGTAGGATTCCACACACCCAATTTTCATGCTCTCACTCCCAACCAGAATGCCAGATAATGTACTTATATTATTAGCAACCTATGTAGGTTCCTTTGTGGCCATGCGCAGGTCATACTGGCACAAGCCTAAACACTCATTTGGCTAGAGTTACAAAGACTGGAAGAGCCATGTCAAGTAATTTACAGCACCACGGTTGCTGAAGCATCTCAATGTGGAAACATGAACTGCAACATTATTATTGGACTATATGTACAAACATTGATTTGCAATGGATCACCAATATAAATATAAACCTCTAGCAGAAACATTTCAGAAAATTCCTTGTGAGTTTGGATTAGGTAAATATTTCTTAGATGAAATTGAAAATATCCTGAAAGAACACATTGATAGTTTGGACAGCAATTAATTTTTTTAAGTTTGTTCTTTAAAAAGTATGTAAAAATTGAAAATGTTGGCCATACATGTGAAGATGGTATTTTCAAAACTCCAATGTCTAGAGTCAAGACTATATACAGAACACTTACACAGCTCAACAAAAATCAAGGATCATTTTTTAAAATGCACAAAGGGTTTGATCAAGCACTTTACAAGTAAATTCTACTGATTACCAATGATTATGTCAGAAAATATTCAAAAATCACTAGTCAGTTAGAAAATGTACTGTAATATTACAATGAGATACAACTACATACCCATTTAAATAACTGAAATTCAAAACAAAAGAAGCGCAAGGCCTGGCAATATCAAGTCTTGTGAAGAGGTAGCAATGGAGGAGTCCATACTTTTTTATGTGCAGCAACTTTATAAAATATTTTTTAGTATCTTATAAAAAACAAATATATGCTTTAATGATCCAGCAATTTTTTTCACTAGAAAATTAAAAGATACATATATACAGACTCATTTAAAATAATCATTGTGACTTAATTTTATAATATCAAAAACTAGAAAGTACCATATTTTAATTTTTAAGCTTCAAAATGTTTTTATTTCTATTGAATTCCTCTACCTTACTGTAATTCTTAGTCAAATATTTCTTGCTTCTTGCTCTCTGTTCTTCCATATTAATGATATAATAATTTTGTTACATTACTAAAGTTTGCCTTTTGATTGCATGAGTGTAATAGTTATCATGAAACAAACTTTGATTTTATAGAAGTTAATTTTCCCATCCAGCCACACAGAGGATTAAAAGTTAAGGTAGTAAAAGGAGCTAAGTAGTCTGGTTCTCGATGAAGGAGTTAAAAACTAAACCAAAATTCAAACCTACTGTCATCAAATCATTTTCAATTCATAGCAGCCCTATAAGAAAGAGTAGAGGTGCCCTTTGGCTGTAAACCCTTACTGGACCAGAAAACCTCATCTTTCTTTCAAACAGAGGCCTGTTAACATGTATTATCTTTACAGCCTTAAATTTTCTCTCATATGTCTCTTCAGTTATTTTGAATGTCCTAAATTTCTATGTCAGAATAACTCACTGGAAGAGCTAATATTAAACAGAGCTTCTAAGTGTTTATGAAAACACTAGTGATCAGTGAAGTTGCAAAAAGATGGTTAATCTCACATTAGATGCCTAGGAAAAGGTCATTGCAATAATTTGGAAAAATCTGAACCAGTGGGGTACTTTGAATACATCTTTATTTTTAAAAATTTGATACAGAGATTAACTATCTCTACAAAAATATGTTCACATGAAGGATAAAGTGCCAAAGTAAAAGATGAGAATACCAGTCATAACTTTTAAAATTGCAAAGTATATTGTAGCAGAATAGTGAAACAATGTTCTAATTACCACTTTAAAAAAAAGTTTTAATTACCTGGAAAATGAAATTAACTGCCCAAATTAAATTCTTTTGGATGCAGGATTCTGTATATGAGAAGTTTATAGAGAAAAAGACCAACACCATTCGTTGATTTTTTATTATTTAACACACTTTAGTAATGAAAATATAGTTACCTGAGAACAAGATTATTCCTTTTTCCATAAATCATCTTAAAAATTCAAATGGACTAGTAATATCTATAGCTATCAGGTAAGTATTGCACTGCCAATCACAAGGTTGGTGGTTCAAATGGACCAGTCGCTCTGCAAGACGAAGTTGAAGAGATCTGCTCCCATTAGGATGTACAGCCTTGGAGACACAATATGACGGCTCTGAGTCTGTGTGTTTGCTGGTTTCACAGGAATATTTCGGGAGCCCAGGTGATACAACAGTTAAGCACTCCACTTCAAATCAAAGTATCGACACGTGGGACCCACAGAACCACTCTACAGGAGAAAGATCTGGCAATCAACTCCTGGAAAGAGCATTCCCAGGAAAGCTCTATGGGACAGTATAGCTTGTCATAGGGGTTGCTGTGAGCCGCAGCTCTATTCAACAGCCCCAAATAACAACAACATAGGCAAGCCATAAAAGAAATGGACATGAATGACATGGGAAAATCCCCAGATTCTGTTCTTGGTTTTTATCCTTGGTTTTCTAAGCCCTACACAATTTGTGCACCTAAAAGACACTAACTCTCCTTAGGTGAATCTAAAAGCCGTAGGGGCAAAAACAAAATCAACTTAGAGTTTAGCCGGAGCGATGAAGGGTAACAGATGGCCCATCTTGAACTGAAAGGGAAAGATTTATATAAACGAGCCTCCCTTGTAAATGATACAGAAGCAATGGAAATGATCTAAACATCATTGTAAATGCAAGCAATCCATAAAAATGAGTGAGAGATTTTAAAATAACCCTTTTAGCTGTCAGCCTTTCATCATGGTGTTTTGGTTCATTACTGTCAGAAAACAAAGAACAAGGAGCTGGAGGGGTACATCATGATTAGAAAAGACTCAAAAGGTTTTCACGGGCATTTGCTCCTAGCAAGACATCCTTTCTCATGTGGGTCTTACAATTTAGTTCAGATGGTCTGTGTCCAAATTGCACGGATGCTGAGCATTGTTGGAGGAAAGACAGACTAAAATAGGAAACGGAATAGTTTGTAAATCAGAATCTATCCAAATGGAACTAGTAAGCTGAGGCAAGATTGCCTTGTGAGCTGCAATTTAGATGCTAAACATGGAGAGCTCTTTTAAAACAAGGTGCAACAACTTGGTCTGAGAATTCTAGCAAAGCACAGCTGTAGCTAACATGAGACTAATACCATCTCCCCGAATCATAGTTCACGGAAGAATAGAAACAGCTCTCTAGGCTAAATGTTAAGACTCTAGAATGGCATTTCGTAATTGTTTTAAGGAAACCCAAAATTAGAGTTTTATCTTTGTTGATCAAGGAGATAGTGAAAAATGAACGAGAGGAAATTGAAAGGTAAAGACTGTAAATTATACTAAATATGAACACCCCTGGAAAAGGAATAGTTTAATCTAAGATGAAGAGCCATGCAGTATAGTGGTTCTGAGTTGGGCTGCGATCCCCATGGCCTGCGGTTGAAACCAGCAGCCGCTCTTCGGGGACAAAGACTGGGCTTTCTACTCCAGTAAAACAGTTACCATCTTGAAACCCACAGGGGCAGTTGCCTAGCCCATGGACTCACTAGGCGTCAGCCTTGACTCGATGGCAATGAGTCAACTAGGTTAATGTAATCGATGTTGCATGTTTTTAAGCATTGTCTGAGTTCTTATAGACTTTGTAGGTAATTTCTGCAGTCACTCATCTTCTGGCTGCATTTAAACATGATTTTCAAAAGGGGTTCCTGGGCACAGCAACTCATAAATAGTCACATGTAGGTGGGTAGGTACCAAACATAAGCCAGGATTTTTTTCAAAAGTAATTTTGTTTAGCTTGTTACAGAGAGTGCTTACCATGGTTAATGGTTGCTGCTCAGTCAGTATCCTCTCAGGAAGACTTCCTGTGTGCTACGTAGAACAACTCCAGGACACTCTGAGTGGGTTCCACCTTCCAACCTTATGACTACTAGTGGAGCATCTAACTCTTTGTACCACCCTGGGACTCTTCTTTATCATTATTATATCTATTTAATAAATGAGAAAATTAAGTTATTAATTAAGTAAATGACCCAAGATGATCAACGTTCTTCTCAATGAACTGAGGTGGAACCTGGATCTATCTTTTTCCAAAAGCAATGTCCTTTAGATTTTGCACAAATTATGCTATTCAAACCCTGACTACCCATACTCTCCCCAAACAAACAAAGCTTACTGCCATGGATACTGATTCACAGCGATCCCATAGCACAGAGTAGGTCTTCCCTGTGGGTTTCTGAAACTGTAAATGTTGAGGGGAGTAGAAAGCATCATCTTCCTCCCACAGAGCGCCAAGATCTGGTTTCCACTGCAGACCTTGTGGCTCGCAGGCCAATGCATAACCACGACGCCGCCAGGGATCCTTGATTATCTGTACGACGAGAGAAAAGCTCATTTTCTCCGATGAAACAGGCCTCTCTTACCTAGTGGAATTATGTTGACAGTAGATGTTTGGTTTGGGACCAATGTATATGGAAATGCAAACAACCAGGAATAAATGAGCCATTTTTGCTAAAAAAAAAAGTTGAAAAATGTTCCATTTTCCTCTTCTCAATTTCTAAACCAGAAAACTGCAAAAGTCAAAACCATGTAGTACAACTGTTAGAATAAAAATGCCGCTCAATGAAAGAGCATTCAGAGTTCAGTAAAAAACTAAAAGTAGAACAATATAATCAGTTGGTTTTTGACACAAGGATGCCATTGAAATTAAATGAGGAAAGGATAACCTTTTCAAGGAATGGTGCTGGAATAATTGGATGTTCATGTGCAGAAATAGGAATTTATACCCTCTGCCCTTCATACCATACTTAATAATAAACACAAATAGGATCATAAACAAATGTAAAGATTAAAACAATAAAACACAGAGAAAATGTTCAAGAATGTGGTTGAGGTAAAAAGACAACACAGAGACTGGGATGACATGTTTGCAAATCACATCTATGCTAAAAAGACATCTAGTAAATAAATAAGTGGTTAAATTAAATATTACAAAATAAGATTAAAAAAATTTTAAATAGACAAATATTTAAAGAAACATTTCATCCTGGAGTTATACAAATGGGACAATAAATATATGAAAAGGTGCCCATCATCATTAGTCACTGGTGGAAAATAAAAATTAATACTATAATGAGCTAACACTTCACACCAATTAGAATGATTATAATCAAAACAAGCAAGCAGAGCATATGAGGAAATGAATAAAGTCGGAACTCTCATCTATTGTTGGTGAGAACGCAAAATAACAGAACCTCCTTAGAAAGAACCTTGACAATTCCTTTAAAAATGAAACATACACTTACCATATGACTCGGCAATGTCCCTCAGTGGCATCTGTCTACATAGAGAAATATAAACACCTGCAGACACAAAACCTTGTGAAGGTTTTCATGGCAATATTATTCAGAAAATCCAAAAGCTGGAAGCAACCCAATGTCCATCCGTTTGTGAATATATAAGCTGAAGTGTTGCATATTGGTGGACTTTATTCATCAATGAAAGCAAGTAATTGCTAACACGTGCTACAGCACAGTCTTCAGAAACTTGTGGAATGTAAATGCAGGCATATGTCTATAAACCTGGTGGCACAGTGGGTTAAATATTGGATTACTGATCAAAAGGTTTTGGGCCCCTCAACAGAAGAGAAGAGTTTGCCCCATGGAGTAGCTCTACTCTGATCTATAAGCTCGCTATTAGTCAACACTAACTCAATGTCAGTCTGCATTTTAGGTTTTTTATTTTGGGGTTTCTAAAGACAGAAAATGATGTGGCTTAGTCTCAAGATAGGCCCTGAGATTCATTAGACAATAGGTACAACTAAATAGTTTAGGAGTGATTGAAACTGGATTGTGCTGATGGTTAGACAACTCTACAAGTTTAATAAAAATATCATTTTTAATTATGCAGTCAGTCTTGGTAGATATTATTTTATATAACATATATTTCAATAAGGCTCTTGGTTATTTTTAAAATAAAAATTTTAAGTGGGGATGCCTTACTCCAAGGAAAAAAAGCGAACACACACAAGTCCACGAACATATACATTCTAAACCCAGAATAAACTTTCTTCCATATCTAGAGTTTAGCCTCCTTTTTAATTGTTATTTTCGCCACATGATCAGTTCCATTTGGTCCAAAATTTACCTCAATGTGTTTAAACACCTACACCAAAGGAGTAAAAATTTATCAATCTTGCTGCTTTTAATCAAATTTTCATCATATTTTGTTATGCTCTTGAAATGGAGACAAGAGTTACTATACCTGTAGTAGTTACATAATCTGGTGTCAATTTGGGACTTGAGAGCATCAACAGAGAAGAGGCGGAGTCTACTCTGCCTATCGGGTCATAGCCAATGAAGCTTCTGTGTGGGCAGGGCCTTCCCCTAAGGATTCTGGAAATTCCAGTATTTTCTCCTTCCAGGTGGAAGACACTTCTCTTTTAACCCTTGGAGACTTTCTCTTGAGAAGGCTCACTTCCTGCGAGACATCCCTGAGGAGAAGCCACATGGACTTACCCTGATGCAACCCTGGGTGCTGCAGAAGCCACATGGAGACCCCTGACAATGCTGAGATGTTTACACCACCACTAGATCCAAAGACTTTCTACCCACTGGCCTGTGATCATCCTGCATTCGGCATCGCTGTACGTGTTTCGTGAGTTTGAAGAAGATTTTATAAATCAGTATCAGACACATGAGCTAACATTGGATTTATGGACTTGCTCTGGACTGGGCTGGGGTGTTTTCTCAATATTAAACTGCCCTTGTATATAAACCCCTGTCTTATACACATGAGTGTCCATGGGTTTGTTTCTCTAGTCTACTCGGACTAACACCATTCCCAAATCTGAAAATGAATGTTCAGCAGGATACGTTATTTAAGTTCTAAAGCCATCTTTCAAGAATGTCTAAGAAATATAGAGCTCCATCAATAGGGTAAAGTTACATAAACAACAGTAGCTTCATATGTGAGAATGTAAGAGAAAGATATTTGGTGTTAGGCATGGTTTCTAACCTATACTCTAGGTAGCTGTCGCCTACTGTTGTTGCGGTCATGCGCTGTGTAAGCTAACCTAAAATGCTGCCAGGTCCTGTGGGATCCTCACAATGCTACTGAGGAACAGTCTCTTTTGTGCTGACCCTCTGATTTATGAACTATTATGTTCTCTTGCAGAAACTCGTTCCCCTTGGCTACATGTCCAAAATCAGTGTGACGAATCCTCTCCAATGGCACTTCCTAGGGGCTTCTGGCTGTACTTCGTTCAAGACAAACTGGTTCATTCTTCTGGCCATCTATGGTAGAGCTAATCCTTTTTGTCAATGCCAAACTGCAAATTCATTGTTCATACAATCATCGTGGGGTGCCACCATGTCATCTCTGATTTATAGTTATCCTATGGCTCACAGAAGAAACCCCATGCCTCCTGCATGATCCTCACAATTGATATATTTGAGTCCAGGGGTTGTAGCTATTTTATCGAGTCATTTCATTGTGGCTCTTCCTCTTTTTCAATGATTCCCTACTTTATCAAGCTCAATGTCCTTTTGCAAGGACGGGTCACCTGATAACATGCCCAAAGTATGTGCGTCAAGTTTGGCCATCCTTACGCCGTTGGAGCATTTCAGTTGTACTTATTCCAAAACAGACTTGTTTATTCTTCTGGCAGTCCATAGTACATGCTTCTTCCCCGAGACCATATGGACGGGCTTCAAAAGCTTTCTGGAAAAATGGAATTAAAGGACAATGTATCTTTTTACTATTAACTTTTTGAAGCACCCCGAAACGTGTATTTAATCTAGATAAGAAAAACCAAGAAAAAATAATTCATTTGAAGTATTTGTTGGGAGAATCTTTGTTTTCTTTTACACTTTGCTGCGATTTTCATTAGCAAGTGAATCAAGTCCTCATCACTCTCTGCATGCAAGGTTGTGCTCCTTGCATATCGAAGGTGGGTAGTAGGTCTTCCTCCATTCCTCATAGCAGGGTTTCCTCCTTTCACATAGTCCAGCTTCTTACCGTATTTGCTCAGCATACAGATAAAATGAGCATGGTGAAAGAATACAGCCCGAACACATGTCCTTGCTAAGTCTAGCTTCTGTAGAATGCCTTTGTCTGTTCAAATGACCACGTCTGGGTACATGCACTGCTTCTCCAGCCCAGTTCTGGGTTGTGCAAAAAATCGATCATGCGATCTCCCCTGCTTTCTCTATCATCAAAACCATATCTTCTGTCGATCCTCCTTATTGGTTTCCGACTTCCATATCCAAATTATCTGTAATTATAAATGCATCTTGATTGCTTGATTAATTTCAGACTCTCAAAGTTGATAAAAGCTTCCAGTTTTTCCATCTTTGGTATTAGTGGGAGTGTGTAAATTTGAAAAAGAGATTGACTAGCCTTCCTAGTATGGGTATTATCCTATTTGTGACAGCTTTATATTTCAGATTAAAGCTCAATATAATCTTTTTGATTAAGAATGTGATGCCATTCCTCTTCGATATGTTAATTATAGGATAGATCATATGATTTTCCAATTCAAAATGACCAGTACAAGCCCTTTTCAACTCACTAATTGAAGATATCGATTTTCTAGCATTCAATTAGTTTTGACAACTTCTAATCCTCCTGGATTTGTATCACACACAGAAATAGATTTGAATTCATTTTTTAGACAGTTCTTGAAAAACATCTAGGAACATGTGCTTTATCTACTTAAATCAATTAACCTTTAATCTATATTTTAATAAAAATCATAATTCAATTATATTTGAAAGGAATTTTGACAAAAACAAACAAAATATCAGTAACTATGTAGAGAAAAAAAAATCAATCTTAAAATGACACATGATACACTGGAACAGATAGGAACTAGAAATACAGGGAATCCAGAACAGATGAAAGCTTTAGGGCTAGTGGTGAGAGTGGTGATACCGGGGAGGGTGGAGGGAGGGTGGGGTCGAAAGGGGGAACCGATTACAAGAATCTACACATAATCTCCTCCCTGGGGGACTGACAGAGGAAAAGTGGGTGAAGGGAGACGTCAGACAGTGTAAGATATAACAAAATAATAATAATTTATAAATTATCAAGGGTTCATGGAGGAGAAGGGAGTGGGGAGGGAGGGGAAAAATGAGGAGCTGATACCAAGTAGAAAGCATATGTTTTGAGAATGACGAGGGAAACGATTGTACAAAAGTGCTTGACACAATGGATGGATGGATGGATGGATTCTGATAAGAGTTGTATGAGCCCTCAATAATTTTAACATACATAAATAAATATTTAATCGAATTTTTTAAATGACAGATCCTGAGAAAAAAAGAAATGAATTTTAAAATATTACTTGTTAATTAAAGTTTATAATGACAGATAGACACAAATACATACATGTGCTACTTAATTATAAAGTTTCACTCATTGAATTTCCTGTGCCTCATTTTTATAGACTTGACATAGGACACAGAAGATATCAAAGCATAGCTTCAAATCCTGAAACAATGCTGTAAGCACTAGACATAACAAACAAACATTTCTGTACTGTCGAACATTTGTCACCAAGATATGATGCATGTTGTGTTGGAGTATTTCATAAAGCAAGAAAAACATTTTTATTTAGAAAATTGCAAAGACATACCTTATTTAAGTGTTTTTGTTTACCTAATGCTAAATCTCTGATGAATTTGCTCCTTGGCCACTTCATGCACTCCCATAGAAGGGTTGATGTTCTGCTAAGTGGTGATGGGAGCAGTGTTTTCAGAGCCATTTCACGCGAGCTACACAATAAAAATTTCAAAATGAGTGAGGAAATTTTCTATTTAAAAAAACATGCTTTATGTTTTGACTTTTCATTTGTTCAATGAGTCTGAGTAGATGTTTTCTTCTTAATAACGAAAACATAATACTCATATCAATTGTGTACTTAAAAGGATTTATTCCCCTGCTGGTTGTGTTATTATTTTCTGTAACAGTGGTAAAGAGGTTGGGCAATAGACCTTTTCCAGGTATAATTTGTAGCCATTAGAGTTGGATGAACTGCAAGGAAGTACTCTTTATTTTTAAAAATGTATATAATGTAAACATCATAATTTTTATGACAAGTGTGACTTCTTAACCTTTGGATCTTTTTCATCGTTTTGGTTATGTCTAGATGACTAAAATGTAATTTTTGTTTCAAATAAGATATGGGATATACATTCCTATTGTAACTAAAAGATCATTTGAACCAGTGGAATACAGTGAAACTTCTCGTGGTGGAAGTGTTTATAGTCTGTACTTTTTAGTTCTGTAATCATTAGGTGTCTTATAATGAATTCCTCCGAGAAACAAAACCAATTGCATATATATTAACATTATACCTATATATAATATAGTTACACATATATGTGGTTGTTAGGCGGCTTCAAGTACCATTCAACACTTAGCAACCTTATGTACAACAGAATGCAACACCACCTGCTCCTGGGCCCTCCGGACCGTGATTGTTACGTGGGAGCCCACTGTTGCCGCCACTGTCTCTGAGGAGCTTCCTCTCTTTCAATGTCAATTGATTACATCGTGGCTGTGATCTAAACAAGGATGTTGCATTCCGCTCTACTATTACCTAATTATGGTAGCTGACAGCTAATTGGCTGCGGTTGCATTGTGTTGTTAGGCCATGGGGAATTCCTAGGTGAAAACTGCCAAACCACCAGAGAACCTTAATGCAGCCAAGCTGACACAAAACCTATTACACCTGGCCCATGTGCCTATTGAATACGGCTATGCAGCTAATGTCGCTAATAAAATGTTACCTTTCATTCAGCTTAAAGTTAAACGTAAATAGCCACATATAGCTAGAGGCAACCATTTGAACAGCAAGAAGAAAGAAACTTAGACTTTTAAAATTGATCTATAGTGATTTCCATACCCTGCCAAGGCTGCAAGTATTGGCAAGTCTAGGGCTGAACATTTCACAAATTTGTGATGTCAGAAATCCTACCATTCCAGATTACTTCATAGAATGCCATTTTGATTGCTATTTGTTGCTTGACACCTTTATGGGTTAGTCTTTGATTTATCCTAGTGATATCGAATTGAGATGTCAATTGTGAGATCCTTGAACATATTTGAAAATAACTTATATAAAAGACAATATTCCAAGAGAAACTGAGATAAATAGATCAAAGGGAGAGAAGCCCTGTGGAGTGGTAGTGACATGCTTCATGTGAGAGAAGTCTTAAAGGTTGGTAGTTCAAAACCAGTGAAGGAAAGATGGAGATATCTATTTCTATAAAAATTTAGTCTCAGAAACCAAATCAGGCAGTTTTATCAAGTCTTATTTGTTTGCTATAAATCAGAATGAACTCTATGGCTTGTCAGAGTACAGGTATCTGATGTAAATGTTAAGTTCTGGAAAACAGGACAGTCCCTGAATTGGGCATTATGGGAACTCTTAGTGTATACATGCAGTTGTATGCAATTCTTAGATTCCCACAAAGACTCGTAAGGAGTCCTAGAACTTTATGCACACTGTATACAGGAGGCTATCTTGCAAGGTGCGGACTTGCACACATTCAAGTGTGGGGTGAGGGTTGTGCTGGGTCACTTCATGGAAGTGACTGCAGGCGCCAGGCAGGGAGGCGGTGGTGGGGGCCGCGAGTATATAGCTAGTGGCGATGCCACTGCCCTTGTTGCTGCAGTTACTTCCTGATTATATTTCGCTATTGTGACTCGCTGGGCTGCTAACCACAAGGTCAGAGGTGGAAAAACCTGGGGAGAATAACTTTTCTACTACCATGAAGAGTTACAGTCTGGGAATCACAGGGGGAAGTTCTACCCTGTCCTATAGGGTCACTATGAATTAACATGGACTTGATGGCCATGAGGTTGGTTTGGGTTTATTGCTGTGGCCAGGAGTTTGGAGACCAGTTGGCACCAAAAGCACCAGCTGTGGGAGCAGATCAGCCATAGGCAGTGCTACCCTGTGCCAGAAGTAACAGGCTGCTGACAAGGAGGATGAATAAAGGCAGAAGTGGAAAGGGGAGAAGGGGGAAGCTTTGCAGGGCTTGGGATGAGCCTCAGAGCCCTGCAGCTCTTTCACTCCAGGAGGCTGAGTAGAAACAATAAACAAATGAGAGGTGCTTTCTTTCACAGGAGAAAACGCCTCAACAGACTTTAAGGGATGCATGCATGTGTATAAATAAGCGCTAACAAAATGATCCACTTCGCAGGAGTATCTCATCCTCCAGGAAGCAAGGTATCTTTTTCCAAGGCCTGCCAAAACACAAGAAAGTCCCATGGGTCTTGTGACTCTGGAGCAGTTTGGCTGTATGTCCTAAGACAGATTTGTTTGCTCCTCTATGGTACTTTCAATCATCTTAACACCATAATTCAAATGCATCAGTTCTTTCCCCACGTTCCTTTTTTGCTGCCATCTTTCACATTCATATGAGAAAATTTAAAATACCCTAGCTTAGGTTCTCATCTTAGACCTCAATGCGAAATCTTTGTTTAGAATGTGTAAAAGGGCTTGTACAGCCGATTCTAACAACAGATTTCTTTCTCCTTGAAGTTAATCAGTTTTCGATTTCGTGCATCTTGAAGATCTCTTCTTAGGGACATAGCAATTACCTTTGAATTTACTTAATAAATGAAGCACCCATCACTTTAACATTAAGTCACCTCCTTGTCCTTGGTAATAGTTTATGTTTTTTTAAATACATATATTTATATATATTTGAATCATCTTCTTGTCCTTGGTAATAGTGTATTTGTGTGCATTTTTATCTAGTTGAGTCTCCATTTTATATCCAATCTGATAATCTCTGCCTTTTAATTCTGTAAACTTATTATGATTATCTCTGATTATTCCTATCATTTTACTATGTTTTCAATACCTTTCATCTCTTAATTGTTCTTTTCTTTTTCTGAATTCTTTTAAATTAATTGAATGATATTGATGATTCCAATTCATCAACTTTTTTGGCCAAGTAGCTATAACTTCCTATTTTGTAATTTTAGGAATTGCTTCTAGATAATAGGTTGCTTTAAAAAATATTGTAAACATTTTACTGGGAGCTCTTACCGATATAATAATCCACAGTTCAATCACATCAAGCAGTGTTGTACAATTGCTACCACAATCAGTTCCCATACATCTTTTTTAATGGCTACTTAACAAATTACCATATATTTAAAAACATAAAAGGCCACAAATTATTACTCATAGTTTCAAATTTCATTAACTCATAGTTTTCATGAATCAAGGCTTCAGATAGTTTCCAAGGAGTAGGATTTTAGGTTCTACTCTGGTCTTAACATCACAATCAAGGTATTGATTAGGCTGTATTATTTTCTGGAGGCTTAATTAGAAAACAGATGATGCCTCTAAACCTAGTGTTGCCACAGTTCATTTCCTTGTGGCCCACCTTCCTACTAACTCACAGGTTACATTTTGGTTCTTCTTCCTATAATTAACTGCCATATTCAGAGTTGTGCAACCACTTTAAGCTCATTTTAGAACATTTCAACATCCACTCAGAAGAAATTCTATGCCCATTCGCAGTTACTGACCATTCCTTCCCACCATTCTTACCCTCAACCCTAGGCAACACCTAATCTCTATCCTATCTTCATAGATTTGCCTAATGTAGTCATTTGATATAAATGGATTCATAAAATAAACCATCTCTTATGATTTATTTCTTTTACTCAATGTTTTGAAGGTTCATCCATGCTGTATGCATTAGTGCTTTATTTCATCACAAAACAATATCTCAATGAATGGTTATTCTACATTTTGTGTTTCCATTCACCAGATGGTATCAGTTTTTTGACTATTATGAAAAATGCTGCTAAAAACACTTGTGAACACTTTGTTTGCATGAACATGTCTTTTCATTTCTTTTGGGCCCATTCCTATTAGTATAATTGTCAATATTGTAACTCTAAATTTAACATCATGGGGCATTTAGTTATTACTACCCATGATATATTTTTCCTTATTTAAAACTTGTATCTACTTATGTCTGCTAAATTTCCTCAAGGCAGATGCATTCATTTTCAACCAGCAATGAATGAGTTTCACTTTCTCCATATCCTTACTACCACTTGCCAATGTCTATTTGATCATATGAAATACAATGATAAGTTTCAATGTCCTTTTCTGTTGATTGTGACATGTTTCTGTCCCAGCCAGCCAATGTTTTTCTCACTGTTTCATTTTCCTTTCTTTATGCAAGCCGGCGAATTTTTATTGGAATGCCAGATATGGTAACTTCCACTCTATTGATTGCTGGATATTTTTCTATTCCTCTATTATTGAATTTCGTCATACAGTTAGGGTCTTCTAAACATTAGATGTATTTGGGTTTTATTTTTGAGATTTGGTAGGTCGCAATGGAGTAGTGATCTGTCTAGGGCCAAAAGTGATTTCCCTATTCTTTAAACCAGATTTATTTACTCCACTCAGTGACTCAGGGATTATGAACTTACCCATCTGATAGAAACATTATTCTTGCCCCAGTTTGATCCCCTTGCCCTGAAGCGAGCAATTCTCTCCCTAGCTTCCTCACGCGCGCTCAGTAGTACTGGGCTGCTTTCTGCAGATGTTGGGCGTTCTGTCTGAGCAGTAATTTCCTCTCCCGTACAGCCTGTAGAGACCATCCTTTGGACTCCTGGGATTTTTAGGTCCCTCGTATCCACTCCGGACGTGCGCGGCGCTGTTTGCGACCCCTATCCCGGCACCATTTCCTAGAACATCTCTAAAGCCAGTAACAGGAAGACCATGGAGCGCAGGTCAATTGTTCCCGTGACGACAAGTTTACTGTTCTTCGTTTCGTGGCGTAGCCACTGTCCTGGAAAGCAGTTTCACTTTTCTTCTACTGCAGTTAAAAAAAAACAACACACAAATAAACGGAATTCTGGGATCTACCCTGGGAACTCGGCTAAATGTGCACAGGGCAGAAAGGCAGAAAGCCCAGTACGCGCAGGTTTTTCCTGCTCCTCTCCCCTCCGTCGGCACCGCCTACTAGCCAGCGCGCAGGCGCAGAATCTGCAAACACAAATACGCCTGCGCCGACCAAAGGGGCAGGCCAACGCGTAAACCACGCCCGCCAATCAGAGCGCACGATGGCCTTTCTTCCCGCCTATTTACCCAGGAGCCAATCGGCTGCCCGGACGCTCCATCCGCGGTGGATTCAAAATGTCCTGAGAAGTTGCCTGCTGTAGGGACGTGTGTGGAAGCTAGAACCTGGGAAGAATGGAGGCGGCTGCGACCGAAATGGAGGCGGAGGTCCTAAAGTGAGTGCCTCCTGGGGTCGCGGGGATGGAACGGGAAGGACCATGCGTGCCCCCGCGTACTATAGGGGCTCCCTCCTCGCTCGTAAGACTGTGTTGGCTCGACTCCGAGGGAAAGTGATCCTCGTTTTTGTTTGTTCAGGTGCCCTAGCCCCCACCCCCTCCCAGAATAAGAAGACCGCTGTCACTCCCCACCCTAGCCCCCACCCCCTCCCAGAATAAGAAGACCGCTGTCACTCCCCACCCTAGCCCCCACCCCCTCCCAGAATAAGAAGACCGCTGTCACTCCCCACCCAAACACACTCCCGCACTTAGCAGGCCTCCACCACCTGTCGCTAGTGGCCCTTTCAAGCCCAGAGGACATCCTGAACGGGCCGTTTAATTCTCTCACCCTCCTCCCTTCTCTCTCTCTTCTCTTCTCTTCTCTTCTCTTCTCTTCTCTTCTCTTCTTTCTCTCCCTCTCTCTCTCTCTACCCGCTTCCTCTCTCCCCCTCCCTGTTCCTATAGGGTCTTGTCTGGGTGTGTCCTGGGTGAACTTCAGCAAGCCCTGGACCAAGCTTAAGCTTGTAAACATCCTAATGTGTGTTTCCCAGACATGGTTCTCTGCCTGCTTCTGTACCCTCACCTGTAACTGGTGTATGATCTACCACCAATCATGACTTTGTGGGAGGGGAAACCAGCTGACTGCCATCCAGTAATAGCAACCCTGTAGGACAGGGTAGAACTGCTCCTGTGAGTTTCTGAGACTAAATCTCCTGGAGCAGAAAACCCAGTTTTTCTCCAAATTTTGTTACAATTTCTTTTATTTTCCATGTCCTATTGAAGTGGCTGTGTGGTTATGCATCCTTGAAGAGCAATATGGCCTCATGCTAGTGATCTCCCACATCCCAATGCTATGGTTTTGTCTTTTTCTTGTTTAAGGCATAATAAATATTCGCCTTAAATTTTATTTGAAACTTGGGGTCTCTTTTCTACCTTAAGATCCACTGAATCCTTTGTCCTACTGGGGTTCCTTGCTCTGCTATTTTGTACCTCCTCTTTTGCCATCCATGCACATATCATCCATGTTCCTCAGCAGTGGGTCCCTCAGGTCCCTGTGCACGCCCTGGTCAGAGGAGAGAGACTCCTCATTAACACACACTTCCATATTTACATGTACCTATATGTTCAGAACTAACACTCTAGAAGCCTGAAGTTATCCCTGTTCTCTTAATTTTCCAGGGCCTTGGCCAAATTGAATACCATTCTGGAGCCTGCAGGCTTGCAGGAAGAGGCAGAGCTGCCTGCACAGATGTTGGCTGAGTTTGTGATGGTACGTACAAGATAGGAAGCCTGAGACTGCCCTTGGTCCTCCTGTGGTGCTTTGTTGCATTATACTGCCAGGAGGGAAAGATGCTGTCTGTCTATCCTTCTGAACAGGACTCTCGGAAGAAGGACAAGCTTCTGTGTAGCCAGCTGCAGGTAGTGGACTTCCTACAGAGCTTCATGGTGAATGAGGACACTGCCCAGGATCTAGCTTCTGAAGATGCAAGCCGTGAGTAGGCACAAGGTTGGGGAAGATCTGGCCTCAGGAGGGAGGAAAATGGGTGCCATGTGATTTGATTAGCTGGTGGCCCCAGTATTATAGGAAGGCAACCAGGTCAGGCTCACCCATGCCCTCATTTCTGTTGATTAACTTTAGGGAAAATGGCAACAGAAGCCAAGGAGCAGTGGAAAGAGCTTAAGGCCACCTATCAGGAGCACGTGGAGGCCATCACAAGTGGTCTGAAGCAGGCCCTGCCTATGATGGAGGAGGCCCGGCTGAAGCAGGTCCAGCTCCAGGAGGCCCTTGAGCAGCTCCAGGCCAAGGTCTATGCAGGGGGGTGGAAAAGGGGGGAGACTGGAGGGAAGAAAGGTTGAATAAAAATTTTTAAATGTCAGACTCATTTCTAACCCCAAATTCAGCCAGAATAATGGACACACCTCTCTATCATCTCCTGTCTCTCACTGTGTTTCCCACAGAAGCAAGTGGCCGTGGAGAAGCAAAGGGCAGCCCAGCAGCAGTGGCAACTGCAGCAGGTGAGCCTATCTCCCCATGAGAGCCTCCCTTCTACCAACATGCCATTACATGGACGGTGTCCTCTGTATTAAATCTGTGTGAAGTCTGTGTAGGGTATTCACAATGTGGAATTGCATCTTAAGCGCCACCACTTAGAACTACATGAGGTAGATCACCTAGTTTTCGGAGTATCTGCTTCACTGATGAATTGGGCCAGTGATAAAACCTACTACATAGTGTTGTTTGGAGTATGAAGTCACTGTCCTTCTAGAACATGCTCTGACTTGTACGTGGTGTAGACCAAGCTGAATAAATGTTATCACCTGTGCGCTGCTTCCTTCCGAAGCTCTTCCCTGGTGGGTTTGAGTCAGGAGTTGGAGGGAAGGATTTGTGGGTGGCTGAGGCGCTAAGATATTGGCTCCTACTCGGTGTTCTCGGCACCTTTGCTCCTGGCAGGAGAAGCACGTGCAGCACGTGGCAGAGATTAGAGCTCGGCAGAAAGAAACTCAGCAGGATGTGGAACGGCTGGATCAGGAACTCGGAAGCTTGATGAGTCGGGCCGAGCAGGAACGGGATAAGCTGCACAGGTGAGGTTAAGAGTCTATACTGAAGGCTGGACTGGACCAGTTGGGGATCCCTCCCCTCACATTTACCTCTTCTTCCCAGACATCAGACCTTCCTCCAGCTTCTGTACAACCTGCAGGATAAAATGCTCCCCGAGGCAGAGGCAGAGCGGCAGCCACCTCAGAAGTTGTCTGTCCACCGTGATATTTCTGAAGATAAACCTCAGGAACTGACTTGGCCCAAGGAGCAAAACCATGGGGTCAGCCGGGGAGGAGATGGGGTGACCCTCTCAGGGGAATGACAGAGAAGACAGGTGGATAGGGGACAAATTGGAAGCTATACCACACAACTTATGAACTTGATGGCAGCATTAACTTCTGAGTGTGACCCAGATAGGAACACGGTCTTTATTTTGTCGATTAAAAATGCTGAGTCTCTGGTCATCTCATGGGCAAAGGGAAAGAACTGTAGATACTCAGATGCAAACAACGTGGCAAGATCTGCCACTGGTGGGAAGGGAAGGTGCAGCCAGGAATGGGTGAGGAGGGGCCGGTCCAACTATAATTTCTCTTTATAATTATGCTTCACATTCTTTGCAAATGTCATAGTAAGGTACATTAAAATTTATATTATATCTTTAAAACAGCTATAGGATTGCTATTTGTCAGAATTTATGACATAGCAATGAATTTGGTTTGGTGGTTTTGAACCTTTATTGTAGTGTTTGTATCCTTGAAATCTCATTTTATTATTTATTAATAAAAGCTTCAAAAAGTTTGTGGGAAAATTCCATTTTTTTAATTTCCATTTTCCCATGTAATTTTTGAATCTCCCTTATAAGGTAACCAGCTTTCTTTAGGTTAGCCTTGGCCTGACAATTTTCTTCGGTCTTTATCCTTGTGCTTATCATTTGTATATATGTATAGGAAGTCCAAATTCATAATCCTTGTTTTAAGATTTTCTCTCATTTTTTTCTATTTTATTTCCTTATCATTTGTTCCCTTCTTGCCTTATGGATTTATTTGTTTTTCTGTCTTTTATATTTTCATTTGTATCAGAAACTTTGAAACCAGTTACATTTTAAAATTTATATATGTTTGCTCACAACTGTGTGGAGACATACTATTGAGAAGGAAGGGACTATATCATTTTACGTAATTGTCAAGAAAGGTCCCTACGAAAGATCAATAAATACTTGATACAAATTTAAGTAGTTGAAAAGATGAAAATGAACCTGTATATTTAAAATCACAAATATGGTATCCCAGACTTTTAAGTGTGTCTTAGAAACTTCTATGAGATTTTAGATAGTTAATGCTCATAATGACATTTATGAATGGGACTTCTGTTCTAATCCATCTCTTCCAAAATAGGAGACTTCAAAAAGCTTGTGGAAAAGTTTATTAATATATAAGGGAGTTTCAAAAGTTTGGCAAATTCCGTTATCTTTTAACTCCATTTCTCCATGATTTTTAAAATTTAGGATTATTTTATGCCTAAATTCTGAATATTAAAATGTAACACTTTGCCATCAATCTTCTCCTTTCAACTACTTGGTATGACTGAGAAAACAAAACAAAAAAGCGCAGAGAGCTAGAAAAGTATTGATAGCAGACTACTTCCAAGGAAATAGAGATTAAGGATGCTCCAAATTTTCCAACTCTGCTGAGGTGTTACTGTGTTCCATTTACTGCCACGTCTCCCTTCCTTTTACTGGGTTCTTCACTTCCCTGCTGCGATGTCCCCCAGAAATTCACAACATCATGGAAGTGTCGCACATGGCTGTGGGTGCTGCTCAGTCCCAATTCTGTAGGTCAGACAGGTGAGCCCAATGAAAGGTCCAGAGCTAGACACCAGAAACGTCTGAAAGTCAGCAGGTCTTCTATCAAAACTCGGTCAAGACCTCGAGGCATGGCTTGACGGAGGTGTGACTTTGTCTTGGGAAGCCTGGTGACGTAGTGGTTATGTGCGGGCTTCTATCCAAAGATTAGCAGTTGAAAACAACCAGCTGCTCACTGGGAGAAAGATGGGTTTTTTACCACTATAACGAATTAACAGTCTTGGAAATTCACAGGGGCAGTTTGACCCTATAAGATGTGCGGCAGCATCAACTGACAGTGCATGAGAGCAGACTGTACCCCCAGGGAAATCACGGAGGCTGATTCAAGTCACCCACTACTAAAGTAGTATCAAAATACATCCAAAGATAAAAGTGTGACTCAGCCCACACCCTCAACTAAAGCTAGGTGCTCATGCCACTCCAGTCCTGTTGATTAGTATAATACAGGACACCCTCTAAAATTGGATTATAGTCACAACATGCCAAAACCGAGCTCATGGCCATCCAGTAAATGCTGACTAATAACCACTATCAATGTAGAACTGCCGCTGCAGGTTTCTGAGATCAATGAGTGGAAAGCTCATGACTGGTTTTTAATTGATTGGATATCAACCCAATGTGTAACCACTGCACCACCTGGACTCCAAGTCATAGCTTAGAATCCAGCAGTGTAACATCGCACAGGAAGTAATGGTGAGGACATTAATTGACTAAGTTCTCACCAAGATTTTTTTTTAAACATTTATGTACTTTATCTTTGGCAAGCAAATGTTTACGTTAGCCTGAATAGTTTTACCAGAGCTAATTTCTTTTCATATTTTTAAAGTTTATATAACAGAAGTTTCATTCTGTCCTATCTTGCTATACGAAAAAAGGCTATATTCTGCCATTTTATTTCTGTTGTGATAAACTTATACATTTTGCACCACTGACAAAAGTGAAGGCCTTGAATCAACTGAAACTCAACCACTCTTCTTTCCTATGCCAGCAGTGAATAGTCATGAACTTGAGGTTGTATCTTTTATTGTATTATTTATGTGAACTTATTCTATAGCACAAAACAACTACAAAAAATAAGACTGTAAGTCATAACATCTGAGAAATTTCTGCTAACTTTGAAAATGGAATAATGAAATAGTTTCACAAAATGCTAATTTCCCCCACTTTAAGAACCTTTCTGTGAGCAACAAAGCCCACCTGGAAGAAGCACACCAGCCTGTGCAATCATGAGGTGTCGAAGGGATCAGTTATCAGGCATCAAAGAACAAAAAAATCATATTGTGAATGAGGGGGAATACAGAGTGAGGTCCAAAGCCCATCTGTGGGCCTACTGTATGTACATCCCCTTACAGAAGGGTTGCGGGGAAGAGATGAGCCAGTCAGGGTGCAGTGTAACTGATGAAAAAACTTTCCTTGTCTAGTTCCTAAATGCTTCCTTCCCCGCCCCCTCGTCCCCCACCAGTATCATTATCCCAATTCTGCCAGATGGTGTACACTGGTAAGTGAATCCATGGCAAATGATCCCTTCAGGACCAGTGGTGTGAGTGGTGATACCGGGAGAGTGGGGTGGAAAGGGGGAACCAATTGCAAGGATCTACATATAACCTTCCTGGTGGATGGACAGCAGAAAAGTGGGTGATCGGAGACCTCGGACGGTGCAAGATGTGACAAAATAACGATTTTTGAGTTATCAAGAGTTCATGAGGAAGGGGGAAGTGGGGAGGGAGGGGGAAAATGAGCTGATGCCATGGGCTTAAGTGGAGAGCAAATATTTTGAGAATGATGAGGGCAATGAATGTATAAGTGTGCTTTACACAATGGATGTATGTATGGATTGTGATGAGTTGTATGAGCCCCTAATAAAATTATTTTTTAAAAAGGACCTTTCTATGATCAACACATCCTTTTAAAGCTCTTTGTAACACTTGCCTGAGCAGGGCAGGCCCAGAGACCAGATGAGTGAAAAACCCGAGTGAAGTTGGCCTGCGAGCAGAGCTGAGAAGGAACTGCTGACCAAAAGACGAGCCATTTCTGATTCTGGAGGCCTGATGGGAGCCTGATGGTAACCGTGGGCTGTTCATTATAAGGTCAGCACCTTGAGCCTATTACCCACTCTGCATCAGAAATCCCCCATCCTTGAACATTGTGGGTTCTATGTGGTCACGGCAAGGAATTTCCAAACCCAACAGAGGAGTGGAGATGGCAGGGAGGCACAGAAACGCTTGTGTTCGAAGTGGTAAACATGTTGGGTAGGAGGAAGTATATGAAGATTTTGTAGATACTGCCATGGGAATCAGCCCTGAGCTGAACTGATGATACTTCTTCCTGCTTGGAGGTCAGATACTGCTGCCATGCCATCCTTAGAATTATTCCCAATCCAGGTTTGAATCTTGGGCTCAGTAAACTAGTGCTTGGATTTGGAATCCATTCATTCATTAATGCGCCCCCTTTTTTTTCAGAAATAAACATGTCTCCATCATTGCTGAAGAGCTGAAATACATTTAATCAATTAGATAACAAAGCTACAAGGAAGTGATAGCAAATTGGCGCCTCTACTTTGGAAGGCTGTGGAATCTATTCTAACACTTAACACTCTATATTGGGTTTCCGAAGCTATAAATCTCGGAGCAGAAAGCCTCATCTTTTAGCAAGACTGGTGAACCACCCACCTGTCGGTAGCAGTCCAGCACTTGCCCAGCAGTACCACCAGGCCTCCTGTTTTATTTAGTGTCACTACGTAAAATATAAGTAGATTGCAGTGCTTGTAATTATGAAAGGCTGCATATTATATCCAGCAAAACAATCACAGCAGCACAATGACACCAGTATTTGGACAGTGACAGTTACCAATGAAAACAAGTAGACATCAGCTGGAAGCTAATTGGAAACCAATTCCACAGATTAGTGCTACTGTTTGGCATATTAGTTCCCATGGACTCACGAATTGATTCTCTGAGGATATTGGAAAGCATTTCCAGCAATGCAACCTCATGCAATATTTCTAAAATGTTACTTCTTAGCATTTCAGGAAGAAGCATTCAAAATAGCACAGAAAAAAGTCCATATTGCAAAACAACTTGTGTCAGGCTGGGTTGTCTAGAGAAACAAATGCAGTGACACTCATGTGTAAGAACGAACTGTGTGTCCAGCAATAGTACATATCAAGGCATCTCAGCCCATACCAACTCAAGTCCCAAAGCCTGATGATCTTCATAAGTCCATCAGTCCCTCTTCAGACGCACACAGCAGCATGCTGGTGACACACCAAGGGGAACTCAGAAGCATACGGATCATGGGTGGGTGCAGAATCACAGGCAGAAAGTCCGTGGGGCAAGGAGTTGACAGGTCTCAGGGATGGCAGCAGAGTCCCGGCATGCAGAAAGGACTTTCCCAGCCCCTCACCCCATGCCTTATAAGATGGCCACTCCCAAAGGAGCCATCATCAGGCTGTGACCTGACTGACAGGCTGGAATCTACCTTCACACTTCCATAGATCTTCAAGTTGCCATTATATCATCTAATTGCCACACAATTACAGTAATAAACCATAGTGATTTCACATCAGTTAGTAAAACAGCCGTGGTTTTTAAACATCCTATGGCTACCATAACTTTAAACAACAAATTTTTTAATTTCATAATAAACTTTATTCAATATTGAAAATGTTTCGGAGATTACTGGAATGTTATGATAAAAGAAGCTATAGTTCAGGTACCTGTGAAGAAGGTTTTCTTGAGCTTTTCTTGTGAATTGCTTAAAGCCCATGACTTTTCATTGAAAGGTTATTAGTTCTAACCCACCAACTGCTCCATGAAGAAATGACAGTCTGCTTCCATGAAGATTGTAGCCTTGAAAACCCTAAATTGGAATTGACTCAATGGCACTGATTTTTTTGTTTGTCTGTCTTTTGGCTGTGGGCCCCTTGGCACTTAGCAACAGGATATACTAATCCTTTTGATACAGGAGCAAGAAAATTCTTACTTGATTTTCAAAAAATTTACTAGCATAATAAAGACCTTTTACATTGATTAACCTCTTCCTTCCTTATATCTGTCACCATCCCAGGAATTTTCAGAAACAACATCACTAGTTAAATTCCATTGAGACGGTGGAGATAGTGAGGTTAGAACTAATTACTGAGTATAAAAGTTAACTTCACAACAAAAGATGGGCTAATAAATTCTAATAATTATTATATTTTACATGTATTATATAAGAGAAAAATGAAAATCATGTTACCTCTAGGATTATTGAATAATGGAATTAAAAGAATTTAGAACTCTGAAATCTCTTCATATAAAACATTAAATGCTTTACTCTGATTTATAGTGTTGCATATATTCTAAACATAGAATTAGACATCCTCCCCTTTTTATAATTTAAATTATTTTACTTTATTTTTTAAAGACACTTATTTTAACCATGAAGATAGCTGAAAGCTACAGGAAATGCATCTAACTTTGTTAGAGTACTGATTTTAGCAAATTTAACAGTTGGCTAATTTTTATCTGAAAATCCTGTTTGTTTATTTTTTGTTAAATGACAAATTGGCTTATTTTAAAATGTTATAATAGGAGGCACTTTCACCCTTAGTGTGTTTTAGAATTTAAAATATATTTTATTTTTTTGAATAGTTGTCTTAGTTTGTCAAGTGCGAAAGGTTTTTGAGGAGGAGGATGAACTTGTTAATGTCATATCAGTTAAAGTTTGGGGAAGCTTGTCTAATAATTCATACATGGCTACTTACATACATAATTACATGATGTAAGATGATAAGTTAAATGTAGCTATAAAATCATAGCTATGTTTATTAAAGAAAAGTATCAAAATGAGAAGCTATTGCTTCTTGATGGATGTTTAGGCCCATCTAAGTCTATACACTTCTGAAGACTGGTATTTCCATCTCTAACTCTTCCCCAAAGAATACTGTATGCTTTAATTTGTAATACTTAAAATGATAGTTTGACATCCACAAAGAACTCAAATCTAAGATTTCTTAATTAAAATCTCACAGGGCAGTCTTTACTACCCTAAAAAACGAACACTTCCATTGTCATAAACCAAACACCAAATTTCCTGCACTCAAGTTGATGCGGACTCATAGCTACCCTCTAGCCGGGAGTTTCTGAGACTAGCTCTCTAAGAGCGCAAAGCCTGCTCCTTCTCCCCTGGAGCAGCTGGCAATTCAAACTGCTGACCTGAGGCCACAGGCCAACAGGTAACCGCTCGCCACTTTATTGCAATTTTTCTGGCACTTTGCTCACTGTGATGTAGTTGATTACTTCATATGGCCCTTCTAGACTTGCCTCTCCCTTTTTTTGAGGTATTAGAAAACAGCCTCTGAACCTGACATTCAATACCAACGCCTCATTCTGTTCCACGTAGTGTCGCTCTGAGTAGGAACCTACTCAACCGCCTCTGAAAGCACTTGTAGTTATATCTCATTATGGAGGGAGTTCTCTGTTATGAAAATTAGACGGGGTTAAGTTGAGTATCTTGGGGTCCCCACCTTATTGAAAAGTGTGACACAGTCCCTTCCCTTTGTGTACTTGGGAGAATGCAGAAGGCAGAAGCCACATCCCCACCAAAGCCACCCTTGTGACCTCCCTTCCCAACTGAGCATGCGGAGGCCGAGGTTTGCTTTCTCTTTTGCTTCCCCCCTCTGGTTTCCGCAGCTGGCTTGCCTGTGCCATGCCGGACCTCTGGTTTTTGAGACTTGACTTGTGGCTTGTCAGCTGGCCGATTTCACTCATTTCCACAGCCTTCTGGATGAGGCCGATCCTCCGGATGGCCATCTCAACTTGACATGTGGAATTTGCCAGCACCCCACAACCACTTCACTCATTTTCTTATTGGTTCCCGAGTTTGCAGAGACATAGTAATGAACTGCAAGACTGTGGGGCCTGAGGGTATGTACTAAGGGGAAGAATTAAAAATCCAAACTCACTGCATATCAGGGATATTGGAGTAGTATCACATTTTGGCAAAGTTGAACATTTAGAACATATCTGATGTCCACTTTGTTAGTCTGGGTAGAGTGGAGAAACAAATCCATGGACACACATTTGTATATAAGAAAGATGTTTATATATAAGAGCAATTGAACATTGAGAAAGCATCCCAGTCCAGATCAAGTCCACAAGTCTGATATTAGCCTGTATGACCTATACCAATCTATAAAGTCCTCTTCAGACTCACGAAACACATGCAATGACACCGAACGTAGAAGATCACAGGCCAGTGGGTAGAAAGTCTTTGGACCGAGTGTCATTGGAAACATCTCAGCGCTGGCAGGGGCCTCTACATCAAGATGGGTCCATGTCTTGTCAGCTGCTGGTTCCCAGGATGTGAGCAGAGAGTCTCCTGCCTCTAAGGAGGAAATCCAGATTTCCCAAAATTCTCAGAAGGCCATGCCCACACAGAAGCCTTGTTGGCTATGATCTGATTGACAGACTTGACTCCACCCCTTCACTCATAATCTTCTCAAATTGATAATTATATAACTACCACATCCACTTACTTAGTACTCCAAATTCACTGCCACCGAGTCCATGCTGACTTACAGGAACTCTCTAAGACAGAGGAGATCTTTCCTGTGACTTTCCAAGGCTTTAACTGTGCCCTGTCTTTCTCTCAAGAAGCTCCTGGTGGTTTCAAACTGCTGACCTGTGGTTCTTAGCCCAACATGCTATCACAATGCCACCTGGACCCTTATTAAGGTTTCTAAAATAAATTCTTTTTGTATGCAACAATATATTTTTAAATCAATTTTTTAAAAATGTATTAGTACCCGTGATTGTCTTCTGTCTTTAGAGGAAAATCTGTCAAGATTACAGTTTTGGAATCACCAAAATCTGTTGTTGTAACTTTCTAAGCTGGTTTCTCTACTTGGCATTGAACTAGCCATCAGAACTCTTAGGAGTCCAATATCTATCTATCTATCTATCTTTTCTTTTTAAGGCACCCAAAGGAGCCCTGGTGGCATATTGCTTACATGTTGGGCTGCTAACTGCAAGGTCAGCAGTTTGAAACCAATAGCCATTTTAAGGAGGGAGATAAGGCTTGATATTTCTAGGAAGAGTCACTCATGTGATTTCAGAAATCCAAGGGGATGCTTCTACTCTGTCCTATGGGGTCGCTATGAGCCTGAATTGACTCATTGCCAGTTGATTTTGGAATTTCGACTAATGAGATTCAAACCAGTGCTAGTGAGAGACTATGCAGCCATTCACTGATAGCAGGGACGTAGTCAACACATATTGTTGGAATAACTCAAAGTGTTATGTCATATCATACTTTAGTCCTCACCCTTAGATATGCCATTTTTAAAAACTCTTATTTTAATTATTAATAACATAATATGTTACTTGAACTGGTCAAGTGGTTCGCTTATTTTACTGGAAGACACTACTCTTTGGTGTTATGAATAAGGAACCATAGTCCTTGTATTTACCATATATTATCAAGCACTGGTTGCTTGCTGCTTTATTGATATAATATACAGAATCTGGCCATGTCTTAGAAGAGTAAATGAAAACTAAATTTACTGAATATTACTTATTTAACCTCTGTCATTCTAAGTATATTTATTTCATGGATGGTTCTTTTAAGGCAACCATGGCCTTCACGAAATTATTCTTCAAAAATCATTTGAAATGTCCGGAATAGTACAATAAAAGTTAAATTGATGCAAGATAACCACTTATGATATGATCATAACAACATTCAAGTAGCTTTTGATCACAAACATTTTTGAAAATGTATGCAAATGATATTTAGAATTAGAAGCCAATGAAAAGCGTACTGTGGGTTTGCTGTGAATGTCAAGGCTGGCAGTTCAAATCCTCAAGCCACTTCTCAGGAGATAGATGAGGCTGTCTGCTTCCTTAAAGATTTAGAGTTTCAGGAATCCAATATAGAATCCCTGTGAGTTTACATTGGCTCAATATCAGCAGATATGATGTGATGTACCCAATTCTTAGTAGCTTTGATCCATACAGCTATAAATTGGTCTATACAATATTTTCCATTGATGACCATTCTCAGCTCCCATAGCAGACATCAGCCTTCAATCCTGCCTCTTCTAATGACATCTTATGTGACTTACTTCGACCACTTCATTCACAGTGTATCATACTAAGAGGCAATTTTCAGGTGAAACAAAAATTTTGCTGAATCTGCTAATAGTCTGTTGAAATCAACATTGCATATGCTTAAAATATGTAGACTTGTGGAAAAGGTCAGAGATTAGAAACAAACCCACAGGTCACGTGGGGAAAATTTCCATGTTGGACCTTTCTTGGCTTTTTTCTTAACAATTAAATGTTCAACTTCCTGAAAAGTTCTTTGTAACACTCTGTGATTTTCTGCTGTCTTTTGAGTAAGTCTATCGCAGTCTCTCTTCTGGAACCAGCCAAAACTACAGCCTTCCGAGTTGACTTCCCTGCCTTGAATGCTACTGTTCCAGCAGACAGTCCCCGAAGCCCCCCCCCGTGGATTGGACACGTTGTTTGCTTAAAGAACTTGTCTTCAACCATCTAATGATTCTGGAGACATGTTTTCCATAAACCTGTGTATGGTATGTATGGACTAAAACCCCAGGAGTAATACTCTTTTTACTTACCCTCGTGTATTTATATATTTCCTGGAAATTCAATGCTACTTTCTCTAGTACTTACGAATTGATGTACAATCGAGTCAGATGAGTGTTTTGCTCTTTGTTATATACATACAGATCTTAGACACTCTTCTGAGAAATTCTGATTCACAGCTTTACTTTTGGATTTTGAAACTTTAACAAGCACCTCTGGTGATTTTGGTGCAGAGGATTTAGATGTCATCTTGTTAGGAAACTGCACTAGCTTATCATTTTCTATTAGGACATTAGCATGCATATGTTTCTCAGTTGGTTAGCTAGTCCTCAAAGCTGCGAAATGCTCAACGTGTACATTTTGATAAGAGTTGGATATGCAGAAAGGAGTTTCTCGAGCTGATCCACTAGGGAGAATTTGGCTGGATTTAATGGTAAAGCAAAATCAAAAGTCATCGCACTAGTCATGCTGACTTATGGTGACCCTAGAGGGGGAGATTAACTGCCCCCTAGAGTTTCCAAAGCTGTAATCTTTACAGAAGCAATTTGTTACAGAAGCATCCTCTGTAGAGGCTGTTTGGAGGTTAATTTGCCAATCTTTTGCTTAATTGTTGTGCTATCACACTCCTGAGAGCAGAGTTCCATTTCCTGGCAGTCTGAAGTCAAAGGATACTCCTGCCTGAAGCAGCAAGAGGATATTGAAACAACCATGGTAATTTTGTAAAGGCACATTTTGCTTCAGAGTATTGGCAAAGTATTGTTTTTACTTAAGATGGTACTAACATAATTTCATGTCAACTTGATATATAAAAGTGTAGGGGTGGAGTCTAGCCCATCAATCAGGTCACAGCATGATACTACCTCCCTGCGAGCAAGGCCTTCTCAAAGGGGCCCAGGGAACCTACCCCTCTCTCTCTGCCTTCCCCTTCCTGCTGGCAAGCCACTCTGAGCCCTATGAGAGCCCTGGAGATGTGTACAGCACCACTGGACCCACACGACTTTGTACCAACTGGCATGGAGTATTTCTGTATTCTGCATCATTGCGTGTGGCTGCATGTGTCTGAAGAAGGACTTATGAAGTGGTATGGGACTCATTGACTTGAGTTGGATGGGCTGGGATGTTTTCCTGAGATGTAACTACTTCTTAATATAGAGCTTTTTTCTTACACAGTCAACCTGGCCTAACACACTTAAATTCATATGTGTGTCTGTATGTACACACACACACACACACACACACACACCTGGATCGCATATGGAATTAAGTAGATTTGTTGTCATAATTAGCAATATTTTCTGTATCCTTTTTCCATAGTTATTCAATCTATATACTGAGCAAATAATCAAAGAATATGGGTTATATGAGGAAGAATGAGGAATCAGGATTGGAAGAAGTTTTATTAACAACCATTGAGGAGGACTTGAAGCATTTGCTGATAAAGGTCAAGGATTGTAGCCTTCAGTACTGATTACAACTCATCATAAAAAAACCCAAAAATCCACACAACTGGACTGATCGGCAACACCAAATTAAATGGAGAAAAGATTGAAGTGGTCAAGGATTTTGTCTTGCTTGAATCCACAATCAATGGTCATGGAAGCAGCAGTCAAGAGATTGAAAGAGACCTCTTTCCAGGAAGGATGCTAACTTGGGGATTAAGTTGCACCTGAGCCAAGCCATGATTTTCAATTGCCTCCCATATGTGTGAAAGCTGGACATTGGATAAAGTAAACCAAAGAAGGATTGATGCATTTGAATTCAGGTGCTGGTAAGCAATATTGAAAGTACTGTGGTCTTCCAAAAGAACAAACAAATCTATGTTGGAGGTAGTACAGCCAGAATGCTGCTTGGAGGCAAGGATGAAGAGATTAATAAAAAACTGAGGAGCGAATAGAACATGGCTAAAAATGATATATATCACTTCCAATCCTACATCATGAAACTTTCCTAGACAGCATCATCCATCCTCTTTGCCCGTTGATTGACTGAAGGAGAGGACAATGTGAAAGGTAAAGCCACAACATTGAGGGATCCTGGGTCCTTGTTTGTAGCCTGTGCACTTGTCTTGGACCACTACGTGAGTGAGGATAAAACATTCTGTACTATAAGAAGATAAAACCAAAATATCAGACCCACTGCCATTGAGTCCATTCTGAAATATTGTGAAAGTGTTAAAGAACAAAGCTGTAACGTTGAGGACTGAGATACACAGGCCCCATGTTATGGCATTGTCAATGACTTCATATGCACGTGAAGATATAAGGAAAATCATGTGGTTCTTTGTATTGGCATATGTTTTCTTTAATTGGGCTCTTCTCTCCTCTTTGTAACTCCCACCAAAGGATTGGGTGAAACCATGCAAATAGGGTGTGTGTTACACTAACAGAGAGGATTGGTCAGTTTTTGTTTCCATTACTCTAACTATAAGGATAAGTCTCTCAGCAGGGAGGAGAGAACTGCCAGGACCACTGAAGAAGAGCATATTTCAGATTTTGGTCTGAAGTAGCAGAGGCAGAGAGCAGACACACCAAGAACTATGGGACAGAGCAAAGGAGCCAGGCCAAGACCAGAGCCAAGGCAAGGAAGCCATGGAACAGAAGAGGAAAAAAGTGCGAAGGCATTAGAACTGGGAGGAAGAGTGAAGGGCAGGCTTCCTGGCCCATGGAGACAGAAGCCCCCTGAGCATGTGGCTGAGAAGCTGAGGAGAGGTGTTGCTGTGAATTAAGGACAGCGCCCTGATCCTGACTTGCTGTTAACTTCCCTTATTTAAAAAAACAGAAAGCTCACTGCTATTGAGTCAATGCTGACTCTTAGTTATCCCTGTAAGTTTCTGAAACTCTGTTTATAGGAGTAGGAAGCCTAGTCTTTCTCCTGTGGAGCTGCTGGTGGTTTTGAACCGCCAACCATGGAGATTGCAGCCCAATGCATAACCGCTACACCACCAGGCCTTCTCAAATCCTCTAATAGGTCCCCATAATTGTGAATATTGTCTGTGAGTTCTGCGTGGCCATTGCAATGGAGTATCGAATCCAGCATAGAAGTAGAGTGCCATAGGATGAATTGTTTGTGTCAGAACAGGTAAAGAAGAATGGAGGGTGAAGACGTGTCTGATCATCTGATCCCTGCCTCATGCCAATAGGGAAGCCAGGGTGGTCAGATATGGCCCCACCTCCCATGCTGTTTGCAGACACTGTCAGGTAAGTATTAGACTGCTAATCACAAGGTCAGCAGTCAAATCCACCGGAAGTCCTCTGGAGAAAGGAGAGGCTATCCGCTCCCATAAAGATGCACAGCCTCCAAACCTAAACACTTCAAAACTGAACCCAAAACAGCCTCCAAAAAGAAACTCACTGCCACAGTATATTCCATGTTAACTGCCAACCACAAGGGCAGCAGTTCAAACCCACCTCAGGGGAAAAGTAAGGTTTTCTATTCCCCGAAAGAGTTACAGTCCTTAGAAAGACTATCTGAGTTGACCTTGGAAAAGGATACTATCTTTGATAAATCGTGGCATAAGTAAAAAAGAGAAAGACCTTTACGGAGACAGATGGACATAGTAGCTGCAGCAATGAGCTCAATAGAATGACAGCTGTGAGCCTAGCACAGGACGGATCATCTTTCCTGGGTTGTATATGGGGTCACTCTCTGAACTGATTGGAGGGCATCTAACAACAGCAAATGAAATATGTTGTCGTTAGACGCTATCAAGTCAGTTCACTGCAATCCTGTGTACAACAGAACAAAACGCTTCTCTGTGGGTACTGTGCCAGCAACATAACTGTTCATATGTTTAGACCCATTGTTACAGCCACTGGGTCAATCCATCTTGCCAACTGCTTTCCTCTTTTTCATCAACCAAGCATGGCGCCATTTTTTCTAGGGACTAGTGTTTCCTCATAACACGTCCAAAGTACTTGAGATGAAGCCTCCTCTTTTTTGCTTTCAAGGATCATTCTCACTGTACTTCCTCCAACAGGGATTTGTTTGTTCTTCTCTATGTCCATGGTCCTTTTAAAATTCCTCATCAGCACCCAAACTCAAAGTCATTGATCCTTCTTTGATCTTTCTTATTCAAAATCCAACTTCACAAGCACAAGAAGGAGGTGATTGAAAAATATCATGGCTTGGGTTAGGAGCGCCTTCGTCCTCAAAGTAGCACCCTTCATTTTCAACACTTGAAAGAGGGCTTGGGCAGCAGATTTACTCACTGCAGTGTGCCATTTCATCTGTTGACTGCTGTTTCCATGAGCATGTATTGTGTATCTAAGCAAGATTAAATCCTTGACTCCTTTCATCTTTTCTCCACTTATCATGTTGTCTCCTGATCTAGCTGTGAGGATTTTTTTTACAATGAGTTGTAATCAGTGCTGAAGGCTGCAATCCTGTATCTCTATCAGCAAGTGAATCATGTCTTCCTCACTTTCAACAAGCAGAGTTGTGTCCTCTGCATACCGAAGTTTGTTCATAAGCCTTCCTCCAATCCTGATGCTGCATTCTTCTTCATATTATCCATTTATCTAATTATTTGCTCAGCATCCAGATTTAATAAGTATGGTGAGAGGATACAACTCTGATGCACACCTTAATTGTAAGCCATACAGTATTCGCTTATTCTGTTCAAAGCTGCCTCTTGGCCCATGTCCAGGTCACTCATAAGCACAATGACGTGTTCTGGAATTCCCATTCTACTCACAGCTAGCCATACTCTGCTGTAGTCCACACATTTGACTACGTGGAACTGAAACATAAGAACGCTTATATAAGACATATGAACAGCCATGTGCATTGCGATACTGCACACAGTAGCAAGGGGATTGAAACATTCTAAATTCTCATCAGTAGAACTGTTAAAGAAATGTTGGTTCACACACACAATGACATATGATGAGTCATTATATAACAGTCAAGAAACCTCATGGCACCTCATGGCAAGGACGCACCTGGAGAACCTTCTGCTGTGTAAAATCAATCAGTCGCAGAAGTAAAAATATTGTATGAGATCACGGTGAAAGCAGAAACAAAAAATCCAGCACCTCCATACCAAAGGTAGCAGACATTGAAGTTGGCGGAGAGGAGGGAGGACAAGGGGGGGATGTAACGCAATGGGTTATATGGTGAGGTATATGGATTAACTTTCATGACATGGAAAACAGTGGTCCACAAGAAGGAGAAGGTCAACATGTGGGAACAGGTGAGGGGTAAACTACATTACTTCAAGTTTAATAAGTGGTTTAAACTCATGGATTCCAAGTTGATCTGAAATATAAACTCCATTTAATTTACAATAATAATAATAAAGATGGCATAAAGTTCCCGAACCTAATTCTAGGTTCTCCAGGCAAATAACCCATGAAAATCTCCTTTAATTGTTAGTGACAGTAGCAACGTATTTGTTTCACTGAGAATAACCACTTCTCAAAGGTGCCTCTATCTCAAGTAAAACATTTTTGTAGGCTTCAACTGTGATTTTAGTTAAGGCAGCTCTACCTGGCACCGCAACATCTTCCATTTTTATCACGAAAGATGCTGAAATGTATGGCTATACAGTGATTCATACACTATTTCTTCCTTCTTTTTCTCTCATTCTGAGCTTAAACCTTGAGACCTATCAGGTTTGAAGAAACAATTGGACTATTTATAGCTTAAACTATATACTATGTTATAATAAAATGTTCCTGGATTTTTAAGGACATAGAATCTTTTGAAATATATTGCCTCACACTTACAGGCATGTCCAAATTTTATAAGCACTATTGAAATGCATCCTTTTCTAAGAACAAGCACTCTTAAGTTGCGGTGTAACTGAAGAATTCCCTCTGTTCTGGCCCTTCATCTAAAGAAGGAACAAGTGTTTTGTTTGGTAAATTTATCATATGCCCGGCTTCCACCTGCAAGTCAAAGAAACTGATTTAGTACAGTTATTTGTCATTACAAAATGTTTTGTTTTTCTAGGCTTGTTGGAAAATATCTTTCCTCGATTTGAGTTCTAGATTGAATCAGCTGTGAGCCATTTTACTATGCATTTTACATTCATGTCCTGTTTGTGTGCCTCTTTACTTCTCACACCATGTCCACTCCTTTATCCCTTCCTTACCTATATTTCAGTTCTCCGTTACTGCAAACCAAAGATAAATACACTTCCATAGGAGAAGATTAACGTCTATCACAAATGGTCCTCAATTGGTGTGAAGTATTGAGAGTTAAGGTTTATTGTGCCAACCTGGCTGAAAAACACATGTGGAATTAACTGAAGGGTGGGGAGAGAAATGACTCCGTGAGCCTTGCCTCTCTAGTTCGCGGGTCTCTTGTTTTCTGAGGGTTCCAGCCAGGTTGCATCTGCCTTAGCCGGTTCTCTGCTTCAGCTATCAAGGCTCACTTCCTGTGAGACATCCTTGAGGAGAAGCCACATGGACCTACCCTGATGCAGCCCTGGGTGCTAGAGCAGCCACATGGAAACCCCTGCCAGCGCTGAGATGCTTACACATTCACTGATTCAGCTTTCCTCCTGCAGTCAGGGTCATTGCGTGTGTTTTGTGAGATGGAGGAGGACTTTGTACATTGGTGTCAGACATATGGACTGATGTTGGACCTGATTGGGTTGGACAGCACTGGGTTGGGATGCTTTCTTAATGTACTCTTACCCTTTATGTAAAATTCTCTCATGCATATGAATTTCTGTGGATTTGTTTCCCTAATTTACCCTGACTAACACAACTATCTTAACTATTATAGGTCCATGCTGTTATTTCGGCTCCTCAATTTGAAGATATCATGCCACAATGCAATTTAGAGGTAGGGTGAAGAAAGGCCTACAATTTTATTTTCCTTTCTAACATTCAGAAGTCACCTGTCATTTTCACATGTTAGTGTTTATTCTGTAATTCTCCCAACCCAGTTCATCCATCCCCACGCAAGCACACACACACAGGAGTGAGTTCAGTCCCCAGTAGGAAGGTTCAGAGATGGTTGTCATTTCTCCATTTTGATTGTTTTTCCCTCAGATCAAAATAGGCTTGAAGATTCTATTTACCTGTGGAAAATCTTTTCTAATATCGTTATTTAAAATTGTGTGAAGTAAGACATCGTGAGCAACTGAAGTTGGAAGTATGATAAATAAATTGAAGGTGTTGATTTGCCACTGTAGGGATACAAAGAAATATCAAGATTAAATTCCTTAGTAGTTATCCTGCATAAATCAATGACAGCAATATAGTATAGGTATACGCTAGTAGTTTTATAAGTGGCTCAGTTTTCACTCTAATCTCTGGATATCTCAAAAACAAACAAACAAAACCCGTAGACTTTAGATAAGGTACAAATCATGAGGATTCTATAGGAGTTCTTGTGGCTGTTAGACGGAATTATCAACCCAAAGATAAGTAAAGAGTGACAGAGCTGCTAAAACACAGAGAAGAGGTGTGCCTGGCCTTCCTTTCTTTCACGTCTCACACACTGTGGTGAGAGAGGTGGGGAAGGAAAAAGGCAAACGCAGCAGCTTGACCATGTCAAGGTTGGCCATGTCAAGGTTGGCCATGTCAAGGTTGGCCCCAGGGCTGGAGTTGCCAAGAGGGCGACCTGAGCCCGAGCTAGCGTGCTTTCGTGAGGGTTTTCCGTGATAGTAGTTGTTAGCTGACATCGGATTGTTGCTCATCACGGGATGATTCAGTGCAAGCGTTAGCCTTCTGTGCATTCTGTCAGGAAGAGAACAGCTATAAAATGGGCATTTTGTTCACATTTGGGGCCTTGATCGTCTGGACTCGGCCTCCTTGCTTTGTATTCTGGTCTCACTTAGCTAACAAGCCACTAGATCAGAGCTTTGCCTCAACATGACATCTCGGCTCTCTGTCTCGGGAATACACTTTGGGTTAATGATAATGGTGATTTTCTCTCCCCCCCCCCCCCAGGAAGTTAGAGGGGGTTAGATATATAGCTTCTTCTTTGTTTTAAGAAATATGATTTATTATTTTCTATCTAGTTATACTTTATCCACAACTGAAGATTCTGTCATTTTGCAAATGTCTAATTTGCATGGCTATTTATTTGATATTTCTATGTGCTATTCCAGTATTGAAAACCATTGTTTTAGATATTTCTCCAGTTTGTGTTTTTGCACATATGGTGCATTTAATTTATGTCACTTTTTCTTCTCACAAATATCAGTAATAATAGAGAAAAAAAAAGAGAGAAAAGAGTGGGGGGAAAAAGCTGAAATAGCTCTCAAAGCATAAATAAAATAACTTAAGAAGAGTTCAAAATTTATAAATTGTGTGTCAAAGTTTTATAAAGGGCAGTTCAAATACATGTATAAAAACAAGGAATATTTGGCCAAGTGGATGCAGGCAAAATACAAATGACCAAATAGGACAGAACGTGCCACTATAATTTGGCCTCTACCATTAACTGACTGGAGTAAAACCTTTGTGGAAAGTATGGGATTAAGCATAGTTCAGTAAATTTACTCTTTTCTCCCCCAGAGGGTCCAGAGAAACAAATAGCTCACCTGCCTCTCTTGGTAAAGATTGGAACCACATTCGTTTACTTGTGAAAAGATACTTTCGATAAAATACTTTACATGAGGCTATAACAACCTTAAAGACCAGAGTAGAGCTCTCTCAAAGGGAGTCCAGGATGGCGCATTTTTGTGGAAGGTAACAACTGCCACATCAGCTGTTGGGTTTGAGTGGCCAGTCTTTAGTTAGCACTGAACGAACTTGACCAACTGTTCCGCCAGGGCTCACAAGCATCTATTAGGTTGCACTCTTGATAAGCAATAGACTGCTAAAGCAAGGTCCATAGTTCAAATCCACATGCAGCTCTGAGAGAGAAAAGTGAGGTTGTCTACTCCCATTCAACATATACAGCCTTGGAAACCCTGTGTAAGGATGATATGAGTTTGTGTTAGTCTGGGTAGACTAGAGAAGCAAATTCATAAAGTGCTTTATACAAGGAATAATCGCACCTTAAGAAAACATCTCAGCCCAGGCCTTATCAAGTCCATAAGTCTGATATTATCCCATATGTCTGATACTAATCTCTAAAGTCCTCTTCAGATTCATGAAACACATGCAATGACGCTGAATGCAAGAAGATCACAGGCCAGTGGATGGGAAGTCTTGTGGATCCAGTGGCGTTATAAGCATCTTAGGGCTTGTGGGGGTCATCAAGTGGGCTCGTCCACTGGAGGGCACAAGCGTAGCTCACTGTGTCTTGTCAGCTGCAATGTCTTCCAGGGAGTGAGTCTGTGTGGAGTGAGTCTGTGTTCCTCCTCCAGCAAGCTATTTATCTCCTTAGTGCCTCCAAATGAGGTCATCAAGCTGTGGCCTAATTGACAGGCTGATCTCCACCCCTTCACTCTTAAGTCTCAAATTGACAACAGATTATGTATGTAACTACAACCGCATTGGAATTGACTGGATTACGGTGGGTTTGGTTTTGAGTTTATTTTGATTGCATATTGAAAATAATCCTGGGCTTTAAGAACTCAGAAGGTTTGATTGGCTGGATAATTTGAGGTAGTTGGGTAGCACAAATTTAAACAAATATAGTCAGATATTTACACTATGGTATAATATGTCCAAGTAAATTAAATTTTTAGCTTCGTCTCTCAACTTTTTCACATCGGGAAGCTTCCAAAGCTTGGTGGAAATGCGCTGAGAAGATAACGAAATGTTCCCATGGCCTTTCTGAAGTCCCTGTTACACACGGAATGATCACCTGCTACTGGGAAATGCACAGTGCTGTCATGCTGGGCTCCCAGCATTTTCAGACTCTCCAAGAAAGTGGTTCTGCTTTGTTTCATCCTTTGAAACATGGTCCAGTTTAGCATAGCTTAAGATTTATGACTTGCCTTGGTCTACTTTGGCATTAAACTTTGGAGGGAAACACTTTCAAATTCTTCTCCGTTGTTTTTCTTTTTGGGGGTCCATGTTGACTTTGAAGTCTGGATTACACGATCTATTTTCACACTGCTCCGGTGAAAACCAGAAGCTTTCTACTCATAGAAAAGCTTTCTACTAATAGATTTAAAAAATGCGAACCTTAACTCACTGTGATCTAGTCAATGCTGATTCATAGTAACCCCTGTGGGTTTCTGAGACTGCAACTGCTAGCGATGGTGGAAAGCCTAGTGTTTCTCCCGAGTAGCCTCTGGTGGTTTTGAACTGCTGACCACACGGATCAGAGCCCAATGCATAACCACTGCACTACCAGAGCTCCTTAAACAGACGAAGTAGCCCATTTACTGCCAGATTGCTAACCCATAATATTTCTCTGTGCAATTTATTCTTTAGGTTGAGTGTGTTGTCTATTAAATTTCTAGTTTAATTTAACAAAGGAACATCCTAACTTATAGTTGGAAAATGCCAAACTAGTCAATCTCTGAGTGCAAGTGTTTTATTTGCCAAGTAAGTCCAGGAAGGTTTGGATCTGAGTGGCGAAGTTAGTGAGAAAAAAGGAGAAAGCCAATTCACATGTGATGTGTTGACGCACATGCTACTGCTGTGGGCCTTGGAGGCTCAGAAACACTGTCATCTTTAAGTAATATTTCAAAACATGCTTCAGTGTTGCTCCAACTGAGTGGCAAGAAAGGGAAGGTTCTAATGGATAGTGCAAATTTTCTCTCTGTCATAGGTTGTGGTTGTTCCAGAGGTGTGGACTTTCTGCCTCCGGTGTAAGACAATGATATCTGGCAGTGTCCCCGCCTAGCTCTAAAGGGAAAAAAAGTTACTTCCACTCTGGTACCATGTGCTCCACAACTTGCACATTGATACTTAGCATTTTAGAAGCAGGATTTAATATTTTCTCTTTCAAAACTTACAAGGAAAAACACCAATGTAGGCAGAGTTTGCTGTCTCATACTTCAGAAAGATGATCCTCTTCGCAGGTGGGCTTCATTCAGGAAGGGGGTGTGAGGGTAGTGATTTCAAGGAAGAGTGAAGGAGCACAATGCACTGTTGTGCGGGTCAATCTCCCAAAGATAAATCCATCTACTAGACAATTTCATTTCCAGCTGATTTGCAAACCATCACCCTGCTAAGGAGAAGCTGGCTTATTCTCATAATCATAAGCCAGGTGTGGTGGAATGCAAGGCGTCCCAGCCAAGTGATGGATCAGCTGGTGCTGCCAGAGCCTCCTCAGTTGAGTATAACTGATGGCACCTTGGCCGCACAAACTGTTTGATATTTGACTCTGCTCATGTGTACAGTATCTAGGGATGTGCTTGCTTGCCAATCACATGAACACTTGCAGATAGCTTTTTCCCAGTAGCAATTTATAAAAATAATTCATATGAAATGTTACTTCCAGAGTTGGTAATGTTGCTAGATGATATTTAATGGCGGCATGGCTCCCCCACCCCACCCCCCCACACACACACTTTTATCTTTTCTTACTGTGCCAGGAAGCATTCTCCCAACTTCCATTTGCTTAAAGATATACTACAAAATAGACGGAACTTTGGAGGGGAAAAACAGTAGTGTAAGCATTAACGTAGCACAGTATTATATTTTAGAGACCCCTGGCTGTTAAGTGATTATCCACTAAGCTAACAGATGTGCGTTTAAATCTACACATCCATTTGGTGAGCAAAGACCTGACAACCTGCTTCTGTAAACATTACAGCCCAGAAAACCCAGTGGGGCAATTACACTGTCACATGGCGTTGCTATGAGCTGAAATCAACTTAGCTGTATCCAACAACATGAGAGCTTAGGTTCCATTTAATACTAGCTATTTTATTATAATATAATATATAACTATAAAAAGTGACCACTAAGCCACAATGGCTTGTCTGTTGTTTTTGTTTTCATCTGTGTCCTGCAGCCTGTTTCTTGTCTTATATCATCTACTTATTCCCCAATTTTATTGACCCAAATTCCAGAATTGGTCTTTCTATTCAACATTTCATATCTCCTTTTCCACCAGGATTTTTCTGGAATATTTCAGTGTGAGAATATATAGAAACAGGCTTTTAAATGAAAAAATAATGACGGAAGTGCTATGATAGCAAGGTAGCGTGGAACGGAAAAAGAACCCTAGTCACGTAGTGGTTAATGAGTTACACTGGTTACCTTAAGGTCAGCAGTCTGAAACCACCAGCCTCTCTGGCAGAGAACCATGAGGCTTTCTTCTCCTTTAAAGAGTTACCATACCAGAAACCCACAGGGGCAGTTCTACTCTGACCTATAAGGTTGCTATGAGTCTGAATTGCCTGGATCACAGTGAGTGGAGAAAGAAATTGACATGGGGTGTGAAGCGTCATTATAAAAATATGAGAGTAAATAAAAAATATTTCTACTTGAGTTTCAGTTCCAGTCCACACATTCATGGGTCTATTTCAATATGTCTGTTTAAATATGTCTGTTTGGTAGTGGGTAGCTGTAGACACGTTCTTGCAATAATGCACCCGTCCTGTCTCCTTGGGGTGCCTTCACAAATAAAGATCTAATCAAAACAGTAGCTTCTGAGGCGATACCCTGGACAGGCTAAGCTCAAGGCATGGGATTCCAAAGGGATACAACTGATAGATTTTCTCAGGGAAACAAGACCATCACAGAGGCTTATTTGGAAGAAGTGTTGGGAAAGTTGAAAACTGCTTTGGGAGACACAGTCCATCCAGCAAAGTTGTACCAAAGTATTTCTCTCCCTCCCGACACTGCTGCATCTGCTGACTCGTTGAGGGCAGCAAGAACAGACTTATGATCATTTCATTGAGAAATCCGACCCCACCCACTTGATAGTTCTGAGCTTGCCCTTACGACTTCTCGGTGTCCAGCAAACGTAAACTCAAAGTACTCAAAGTAACACAATTTGAGTCTCCTGAGGATGCCCAAACTGCCATTTTGGGTTGAGGTAAGCAGATGAGCTGAGGCATATGCTGATGCTGATCAAAATAGTAAGCATTACAACATAAAGAGAACAAACATTCTCACAACTGGACCAGTAGAGAACATCAAGTGAAATGGAAGGAAGACTGAATTTGTCAAAGGTTTTAATTTACTTCTATTCAAAATCAGTGCTCATGGATGCCCAGTCAAGAAATCAAGCACTGGCAAATCTGCTGCAAGATGCCCCTCAGAGGATTGAGGTGTGCCTGACCCAAACCATGATGTTTTCAGTCATCTCATGTATATGTTGGACAATGGATAAGGAAGAAGAGAGGAGAATCGACACATTTGAATTCCAGTGCTGGAGAGGGATTTCGAAACTATGACAAGCTTCCAGGAGAACAAACATGTCATGGACGAAATACAGCCAGAAAGCTCCTTAAAAGTGAAGATGACAAGATCTCATTTTACATAACTTGGTGTCTTATAAGGAGGGTCTTGTCCTTCGAAAAGTGTTTCCCCCAAAAGGAAAAACCCACGTGTACATTACCCGCCTCCCCCCAGAAGAATTGACTTCAGAGAACAGCACTGAAGCTACAACTCAGGGAGAGGATGAATCTGATCACAGCACACAGGAGCAAATGAAGAGGGAAGGAGAGAGAGTGGAGCACATCCTGCCCCACCAAGCCCCAAGGATAATATTCCTGCTCAGAGCAGTCAATGCACAGAAAGGATCATAGGGTCGGCCCCACCATGAGACACAATGTCCCTCACTGACCCATAGCTCTACATGGGACAATACTGGAGGAACAATGCGGGAATTGTACCTGATCTGATCCCACCACACCGGGGTGGAAAGCTAAGGACATGCAACAGAACAGCAAAGCAACGGAGTCCCTGGGAATACCAAAAGTAGATTTTGTGGCCAGGGCAAGACTTTGTGGCCAGGGTGAGGCACCTCATCACATGCCACTAGAAAACCCTCCTAAAGGTCAACAAACAGACCTAGAATTATTTATAGACTTCCCCCCTCCCTGCGCCCCTGCCCATTTGCTTTGTTGTTGTTGTTTTGTTTTGCTCTGTCTTATTTTTGTGTTTATTATTGTCTCTGCATGTCTATCTAGATAAGATAGGCAGGATAATCAATCTGGATGAACAGTTCAGGGGCACACAGGAGAAGGTGGGGCGGGGGAAAGGAAGTGGATGTTAACAAACCCAGGGACAAGAGAACAACAAGTGATCTATAATTGATGGCAAGGAGGGTGTAGGATTCCTGGTAGGGCTTGATCAAGGGCAATGTAACTGAGAGGAATTACTGAAACCTGAATGAAAGCCAAACATGATAAAGGGACAAGAGGAAAGTAAAAAGAAATAGAGGGGGAAAAAAGAACTAGGAGATAAAGGGCATTTATAGATGTCTAAATACAGGCATGTACATATGTAAATATATTTATATATGATAATAGGGAAATAGATCTTTGTGCATACATTTATAGGCTGTGGGTTTGGTTTTGGTGTGTAGGTGGACCTGGAAGAAACCCTGATGGTTTACTGGGTTCCTCATTGAGATGCTAGCCACGAAAATAGCAGTTCAAATTCAACAGTTTCTCTTTGGGAAAGAGATGAGTCTATCTGTTACCATAATGAATTAAAGTTTCAGAAAACCCAAAGGGGCCTATATGGTCCTATTTAGGCACTATGAGTAGGAATCGATTTGGTGGCAGTGAGTTTGGTTTTGGGTAGATGGACCTCATGTTGCAGGCCTATCAACATTAGACTGGCAACAGCAAGCTTGATGGTTCAAGCACACCAGCTGCTCCCTGGGATAAAGAGGAAGCTATGTTCTAACCATAAAGATTTTCAAAGCCTCAGAAATGTTATATAGGGTCACTACGAGTCAGAATAGATTTTGTGACAGTCTGCTTTGTTTAACTTGAAGTGGATTTGAAATAACTAACTTCTGGTTAGCAGGTGATTACATTAACCATTACATCATTTAAGAATGCAAGTAATTTTGAAAATTAAAATCGGGTAATTATTTAATAAAATTATGTATACAGAAACTATTCATATCATTAAATGGAATATATCCTAACTGGAAAATATAAGTTTTATCAGAATTTCAAGGCCCATACCTAATGGAAACTTGTAGGATTAATCCTTCTTTTAAATTTCTGGTATTGGAAACAAAACCATTTCTCAAGAAACAAGCAGTTTACTAGTTGGAGTTTCCAAACAACAATAAAAATTGGACTTGGACATAAACTACCCAGACAGTGTCTGTACCTTGATGTCATTAATGTTATTTGAACTCTTTGTTGTTGTCGTTTTGAGTTCAGATTTGCAATATGTGCCTTTGTTATAAATATGCAGATTTTCTATTATTTGGAAGAGGAAATACCATTTGCCTGGATTCCATTTGCTTCAATTATATTTCATTTAATTTACTAAATTCAAACACTATGAGTCATTTATTTGATTATCCAAGCCCTTTGTTCATATCACAATATTGAGGTAAGGCATAAGTGTTTATATTTTTAAATGATATTTTTAACAAAGTCCATTCTGTTATTTGAGTTTATTCAGAATTTTGCAGCATTCAGAAAGAAGAAAGACAAACACAATCAAGATCACATTAGCATCTAGCAATATTTTTTACTATAAAATAGTTGGAGTAAATATTAAAGTTGCAATTGTGTTATAAATGAGAGAGGGCAAGAAGGTCTCTTGTATTTGATGATAATTACAGTGGAACTTTTTTTAATACCTCAAGAATTTAATATTCGTTTACTCTGGAGATGTATCCAACATTTTTGGCTCGGATAGCTGCTATTGTAAACTATTATATAATGTTTGTTTCATCAACAACCATGACACATGATTAAAATAACTGAACATTCTCAGCATATTTCTATTTAAAATGAAAGTAAAGTTATGTTAGGTCTCTCTCTGGGACTAGATTTCAGCCTCGGTCCTTGGCTCTGCGCAAGAAAGATTTCACGCCGATGCAGGGCTCGTGATCCAAGTGAATTTAATGAAAGTTCAAAGAAGCATCAGGTTTTACACGGCACCCATAGGATTCCTTTGACCATGCGGCCTGGCAGAGACTGCTCCGGGACACGCAAGGATCTCTCCCCTCCCACGAAGACCACCAGACCACCCAAGCAAGCCAAGACCCTCTCCCTTCGGGTCCCTGCCTCTTCAAGGGTTCCCGGGGGAGGCGTGGTGAACAACCCCCAGGTTGATCCCATTGGCTGAATTGCAGTCACCTGGCCCAGGTGGGCTGCTCCAGGTGTAACGCCCATCTGGGGCCACCGGAGGGAAAATCCAGCTTTTGTCCTTTGCTGGCTCTCCTGGGCATGCGTAAATGGACTTCTCAATTCCCTAGGCTAAGCTACCTAACAGTTATTTAGGTTATTAAATTATTTCCAAATATACTCAATATAAAACCAATTCCATTTTCATTTTCAAAATCAACTAATTGTCCCATATTCTCCTATTCAGAATTACAATTTTCTCTATTCCTTTCACTTTTCCTAGTAGCTTATCTGCATGTATAATTGCTTAAGCTTGATTTCATTCTCTTCTGTGGGAAACAGAAAGGTTTCCCCCAAGATGTCTCCCCCAAATTTATGTTAGACTTAGGAAATAGCTTGCAGCTAATGGTAAATGATTGTCAAGTTACCTCCCTGAAGGCAGTCAGTTGCCAGACTACTGTCTGGTCCAAACCACAAGTAGGACCCACTCCCTGCTGTTAAGGACAATGGACTACTTCTCCCTAAATACTTGTGGTCATCAGTCTGGTCCCTGTAGATGAGGTTTACACCCTACTGATAATGGTTTCTATGAAGCTCCAGAGAACAGGTCAAACCTGCTCAGTGACTCAAAGTTAGGCTGCCATCCTGAATCTAGGATCCACCCATTTTGTCACATGTGTACCCCCAATTCCTCCTCTTCCTATTGCATTTATATCCCTAGATTGTCCCCCTCTCATTGCTGTATAACCTATAGTGCAACTCCATTCTGTAATATATGTCTTTCCCTGTAATTAGGGGGCTTGCATGCTCCTCCAAAGGTCTATAAGCCTGGGTTAGCAATGAAGATCCCCCTTGGCCTCTCATCAGCTCCCTCTCCTCTCCTCTGTTCTCTCCCCTGTTCCCTTTCCCTCCCCCTCTCTCCTGCCCTCCCATCTCTCATCCATGCAGACCACCAAGTGGGCCTGAGGTGAGCATGCTTCTATGAAACATGTCTGACTCCATTATTTCAATCTCTCTTTTATCTCCCATGCCCTCTATGACTTTATTATAATCTTTATATACATTTTAACCATACAATTGTTCCTATCGAACCCACAATTAGTTGTGGGGGCTGGCCTTTCCCTCACACTCTTTTTTCTTTAAGAAATCAAGAATAGCCATATTAATTTTATTTATGTAAAATCTAGCATTTATGTATACCCGCCTTGAGACACACTTTAAATTCTACTCAGATTTCTTTGTATCTTCTTATATCTATTTCCCTTTTATACAATTATCTTTACTAGAAGATTTATAGTTCCATAATTCCACTTTTTTCATTAAACACATTCTATTTAATATGCCATTTTCTTCGAAGAATAGCTGTTAGGCAGATAGGCAGGGATGGGATGTCTATTGACACATGCCCAAGAGAGCTAAGCATGAGAACAAAGGCCTAGGTTTTCCCACGTTGGGCATGGGTGGGCGTTAGACCTGGATCAGCCCACCTGGGCCAGGTGATTGCAATTCATTCCAGCCAATGGGGTCGATCTGGGGTTGTCCACCACGCCTCCCGCTAGAATCCTTGAAAAGACAGGAGCCAGGGGAAGAGAGCAGGAACTGGGGAAAGAACTTGAGAAAGGTCTTTTGGGGGGAGGAGAACTTGGGAGAGAGATCTTTGCATGACGTCGAGCAGTCTCTGCCAGGCTGCATGGTCGGGAGGAATCCTATGGGTGCCGCGTAAAACCTGAAACTCCTTTTAACTCTCATTAAACTCACTTGGATCACGAGTCAGGCTTTGGCGTGAATTCTATCTCATGTGCAGCCAAGGACTGAGGTGTAACTCTAGCCCGGAGAGAGAGATCTTACATAGCCATCTGTCTTAGAGCTACCTATTTGCTTCATTCCTCCATCAGACTATCTCCTTGATCCGCTATTTAACATATCCTCTGACAAGTTGCTACTTTAAAAAAATTCAACCATGACATTGATTCTCATTTGGACCAGTGACACCAAACCAAACTCACTGATAATGAGTTAATTCTGACTCTAAAGGACAGAACTGCTCGTGTGAGACTTGGTGACTGTAACTGTTCATGGAAACAGAACACTCTGTCTTTCCTCTGTGAAGCAGGCTAGTGGTTTTGACCTTGAGGATGACAGTCCCAGGTGTAACTACTACACCTCCAGGGCAGATCAGGGATTAGAGAACAACAAAATTATTTCTCTACCAATTGTGTTCAGGCTTTGCCTAGGACTCAACTTTAATGATACCAAGAAGACTTATTTGTTAGAAGTAACTCCTGAGTATGTGCCATACACTGCACTTAACAATTTATCCTTACTCTAAGTTTTGGGCCAGGTTTAATTATATATATTTTAAGTAATAGTAGCTACTTGATCAAGATTAATGACTAGGCATTCAGTATGGGTTAACTCTCAACATAAAGAAAACAAAAAGTCTCATAACTAAGCTAATAAGTAACATCATCATAAATGGAGAAAATATAGAAGCTGCCAGGCAATGCATTTTACTTGGATACCCAAGGAAGCCAGCTGGTAGAGTGGTTACACGTCGGGCTGCAAATGAGATCTCCAGTTAAGTTAGAAACCACCAAATGCTCCACGTGCAAAAGACTGAGGTTTTTGATTCCAGTCAAGAGTCACATGCATTCTTGAAAACCTTTGGGGACAGTTCTGTTCTGTCCTGCAGGATAGCTATGAGTTGGCATTGACTCAAAGGCAGTACGGTTTTAAAATATTTTGTATTAATTGGAATTAATACATATATGAAATCATTCCATAGTTCAGTCATGTCCAACAGAATTGTACATTTGCTACCACAATCAGTTTCTAAGCATTCTTTTTCTATATGGACCCCTTGACATCATCACCCTTTCACCCCACCACCGACTCTGTGCCCGCTTCCCCACAAACCCTTTTTCCACTTGCTGACTCTTTAGGTTCAGCTGTCTTGGTTTCATACACCAAAAAAATGAGAAAACATATACCGCAACTTAAAGAGGGTGACCCCCAATGACATACTGCTCCTGGATAGCCGCTGATATGTACAATAAAAATAATACAGCTCCCAAATACATAAGGTTTGAGGTCCAGCATGCATCATAGGGGGAATCTGCTGACAAGTTCTAACTCTTCAAGTCAGGCTCATGCCTTTGACCTTCTGTACTCCACTCACTGATGCACCCCATTTAGTGAACACTTTCCTCCTGTCCCTCAACTGTGCATAGTTCGCTGGAGGTTGATTTCCTTTATAGTTCCACCAATGAATCTTGGCTTCCAGTGTCATCCTTAGACTTCTGCCAACCAATTTCTCAGACCTTAAGCTGTGACATTAATCCCTCCTTCAAGATTATATGCTTTTCAATTCTTAGGTGACTGATGAGAGTGTGCTTCTTTCATGCGGACTTAGTTGAAAGCTCGCTTACATAGCTGCTTGTTTGGAGACAAGCCTTTAAGACCCAAGACGCTATTTTATCTGATAGCCGGGCACTATCTAATTTCTTCACCACATTTGTCTATAGCATCCTTATCTCCCATGTTCCCTTCCTGGAGGCGAGAATTGAGCAGGGCCATGATGTATGAACAATTTGTTCTCAAGTTGGAGTTAGTATTTAGTGCGAGCCCACAAACCATTCCTGGGTCTGTTTGTTTTTGGTCTTTCAATTTATTCTTCCTTAGAAATTAACCCAAAAGTCATATCTTTGTAGCGTTCGATCGTGTGAAGCAGAATTTTACCATTGCTTCCAAAATCAATTCCTTATTTGTTCATATCAGGGCATATCTCAGAAGTTTGGTGTTTTTTTTTTTAAACACAATCAACACTAACGGAGGCAGCATCAAAAAATAAGACATGGGACTAATGTATGAGTGTCTCTGGATTTGGTTTTCTAGTGGACCCTGCCACACACGCGGTGTAGGTCAGGGTTGTATCCTTTTGCCATACTTATTCAACCCATGTACTGAGGAAATAATCTGAGAATCTGGATTATAATGGAGGGAGGTTTATTAACAACCTTTAATATGCAGATGACACAATCTTGTCGGCTGAAAGTGCGGAGGACTTGCTACACACTGATGAAGATCAGAAATTGCAGTTTTTGGTAAGGATGACAATTCAAGTTCAAGGCGATAAAAGTCTTCACATCTGAACCAATAGGAAGCATCCTAATGAATGGAGGATAGACTGAAGTTGTCATGGATTTCATCTTCCAGGGATTCACAATCACCACTCATCAAAGGATCAGTCAAGAGGTCAAGCCACACATTGCATTGGGAAAATCTGCTGCGCAGGATCTCTAACATGTTGGAGAATAATGATGTCACTTTGAAGACTAAGCTGCATCTGACCAAACCCATAGTGTTTTTAATTCCCTCATAGGCATACGAAGTTGGATATTGAATAAGGACCAGTGGAAATTTGATGCATTTCTCCTTAGAACCAAGGATGGTGATACTTTTTGTCTCATAATTTGGACGCGTGCATTATAAAGAGACCAGTTACCAACAAAGGATATAATGTTTGATAAAGTAGAGGCATATATGTGGTAGTTGCATAATTTTGTGTCAACTTGAACTGTAGGGGTGGAGTCTAGTCTGTCAATCAGGTCACAGCATGATGGAGCCTCCTTGTGAGTGTGACCTCCTCATAAAAGGGGTCCTGGGAACCTCCCCTTTCTCTCTGCTTTACTTTCCTGTTGATGGCATGTGGAGACCTGCATAAGCCTTGTGATGTTTCACCACAATTGCATACAGAAGGTTCTGCACCCACCGGTCTGTGATCTTCCTGCTTTCAGCATCACTGCGTGTGGCTGCATGAGTCTGAAGAGGGCCGAATGGACTAGTCTCAGACTTATGGACTTGATATGGACTGGGTTTGGATGTTTTGTTGATATACAATTACTTCTTGATATACAGCTTTCTCCTACACTTTTATAAATCTCCTAATTTCCCTAAATGTATAGGATTGAAATAGTTCACATAAAGAGGTATTCTGAAATTTTCATATCAATTAAACCATGATAATAGTTTAGAATTATTTTGATAATGCATAGAGGTTCTTTTGTAGCCTAATTTGAATTATGTAAGCTATGTAACAACAGTATAAATGGAGGTTACAACTCACTTAGCCTGGTTCTCTCTAAATATATGATTTGAGATCATAAAAGGCAATCTAAGATAAAAAGATATGACTATTTTTGTTTTAGTTAACATTGCATTAATAGTAATATCATATTCTATAAAATTAAAGTACTTGAATTAGCATACAATACAACTATGCTGAGAAAATAGCTCACTAAAAATGGACGTGGTATCATCGCATCACAAAATTTTGAAGCCAGTGTATCGCAGTATTATATGCCTCTATAGTGGGAAATGTTATCCTTAACATTCGCATGGTCTTCATTACCGAGTGACATATGATTCATTAACTTTCTTCTTCACATCACACTCATGTGGTACATAGCAGTCTTGGTGCATGTAGCGCTGAACAGATGACCTGAAAATATGGAATAATCAAATCGTTGTTACTTTAGACCTATCTGGACTGAAATTTTACTTCTATTCCATTTTGTACACACAATCCTAAGCTCATAACACAATTAGAAAGACAAAAATGTAGCTCTAAAAACATATCCCCAGAGAGCAATGGAAGAACTGCTTTCAGAACTGATCCACATGCTTCTATGCTACTGTATCCTTCATTAGGGAAAACACCTGACGGCAAATTATCAGCGCACTTGATCAATGCACATGGGAAAAATGAGTTGTTTCTTCATAAGCCCAATCAAAGAACTGTGCATAGAGTTGACTATTGCTGCTTCTCTGTATTTTCTCATAATGAATCTTCCCTCAAGACCATAGGGACCGAGATCAATAAGCTACAAAAGAAAAGAAAATTTTAGAATGCATGAAGATGAATATATTAGAACTGCATGGGTGGGTGGAATATTCCAGTCCTTCATAGAATGTAAACTTAAAAAGAAGTTGATTTGCAGTAGGTGATTTAAGTTACCGTTTACAGTTATTTTATTTATTTTTATTTTTTTTACAGTTATTTTAAAGAATACTAATTTCAGAAAGTTTCCCTGTGGAGAGACACCATGCAATATGTTACTATTGTTCCATCAGAATTCTAGAGCAGTTCCGAATGTTCAAAGTGCATTGCTTTCTTAAGACAAACTAAAATATTAGATTTTCTCAATATTTTCCATATGTATGAGTAAGAATATAAAGGAAATAGATGCAAGTAGAAAAAGGAATAGGGAATATTATGAAATGCTGAATTTGTCCCTCTGGAAATTATGGGATTTTCCTCTATGGCAGATTTGGTTCAAACACAAAAGTGCTATGTGGGACCCGAACTTGACATAGGGCTACGCGAGCCTCCATTCATGTGTCATCGTTGTTAATCTTCAGCTCATAGTAACTTCAGGCACCATAGAACAAAATGATGCTCAGCCTCATTAGCCCTATGATTAGCTGTGGTCAGACAATTGTGACTTATCGGATGGTTTTCAGAAATTGATCATCAGGTGTGGTTCTGTTTGGAAATTATGCTGAAACATGTTCAGTAACGTTTCAACATGCACCCCTTCATTGGCTGAGGGTTAGCGGATACACCTGAGGTGTACTGACTCAAAATTGAACCCAGGTCTCCTGCTTGGAAAGTGAATAGTCTACCACTGACCTACTGCCTCATTCATGCACACAGAAAAATCCAAACGCACTGCAGTCCAGTTGTAACCAATAGTAACCTCATACGAAAAACAAACTCACTACTATCGAGTGGATGCCACCTCAGACAGACTCTTAAGAACAGGCTAGAACTTCCCCTGTGAGTTTTGAAGACTGTAATTTTTTCCTGGAGTAGAAAGCATTACCTTTCTGCCAAGAAATGGCTGGTGATTTCCAACTGCTGACCTTGCAGTTAGCAGCCCAATAGGAAATCACTATACCACTAGAACTCAGAGTAACAATGTTGCAGTGGGCTTCTGAGGCTCTAAATCTTTAAGGAGGCAGAGTGTCGGATTTTTCTACAGTGGAGAAGCTGATGGGTTTGAACCACCAAACTTCATTTTTTCCCAGCCCAATGTTTAACACACAAGGGCTTCTCATTCATGTGTAATAATAATGACAAAAACATATTATAAATGCCATATTTTGTCCATTTAATATGTGTCAAGCATTGCAATTTAGGTCTGGGTAATACATTTCAATACAATTTATGTGGATATGAAGAAAATAAAGGCTTCATATATAAGATACTTTGTTTGTGTGATGGAAGTTATGCAGGTAGCATTAAGGTAAACAAAGTCATGCCTGACTCTTGGTGAAAAGTTCATAAGCTGCATGGGTGCTGAAGATTTCAGCATGTATATGGACTAGGATCCAGCTACCCACAAAAGTAAGCTGGGAAGAGATGTGAGGCAGATGTGGTTTCCAACTCACTGTTGTTGTTATTGTTAGGTGCCATCTAGACAGTTCCCAGCCTTTGCCCATAGAGACCATATGCACAAGAGAACAAGACACTGCCCAGTCCTGCCTGTTCTTACAGTTATTCGTGTGCTTAAGCCCATGGTTGCAGCTACTGTCTCAGTGCTGTGCTGGAGGGCCTTCCTCTTTTTCACTCCTCCTCTACTCTACCAAAAGTGATGTCCTTCTCTAGGGACCGGTCTCCCTTCAGAACATGGCCAAAGTATGTAATACAAAATCTCACCATCCTTGTCTCTCAGGAGCACTCTGGCCATTATTTCCTCCAAGACACATTGGTTTGCCATTTTAGCAGTCCCTGGTCCTTTCCATATTCCTCTCCAGCACCATAATTCAAATGTATGAGCTCTTCTTTGGTTTTCTCCATTCAATGTCCAACTTTCAGAGGCATATGAGGCAAGTGAAAATACCATGGTTTGGGCCACGCACAGTTTATCCTCAAGGCAACATACTCTAAAGAGGTCTTATGAGGCAGATTTACCGAATGCAATGAGATTTTTGATCTCTGGACTGCTGTTTCCATGAGCATTCATTGTAGATCCAAGTAAGACAAAGTCCTTGACAACTTCAACCTTTTCTCCATTTTTCATGATGTCACCTGTTGGTCCAATGGTGAGGGGTTTGGCCTTCTTCACATTGCATTTTAATCTATACTGAAGGCTGTAATCCCTGATTTTCATCAGCAAGTGCTTCCAGTCCTCCTCAGTTTCAGCAAGCAAGTATTGTGTACATGCTGCAGGTTGTTAATAAACCTTCTTCCAATCCTGATGCCACATTCTTCTGCTCACATTTTAAGTTTCAGTTATGAGATCTTTGCAGTGGCTTCTTCTTACCTTGAGGTTTGACTCATTAACAAATGAGTATCTTGAGTTCTTTCCCAGCCTTGACCACACTCATGTCACCTGGGTTGACTCTCGCCATTGAGAAAGCAGCTCCTCCTCAGTCACAGTTGAGCACCTTCCCAACTAAGAGGCCATCATCTGGCCCTGTCTCCAGCAAGGTTCTGATTCCATTCATCAGGCCTGCAGGATCTAACGATGTTTTGAAGCTATACATGAGGTTTTTATTAGCTACTTCCTCCAAAGGAGGCTGTCAATTCCCTCTTCATTGTCTGCATACTATTTCTAAACATATGCTAAGTTGTATCTCTCATTAAAAATTGAAAAAAATGTCCGTATGATTTTCAAGTTCAGTGCATATCACTACAACACTTCAAAATTTTCCACAGAAATTATCAAAATTTGTATAATCAAACCAGCTAGCAGATATTGAAGTGCTATGATTGTTGATGATGCATCAGACTCTCTCCTAAATACTTTATATTGAAATTACAATATATCTCCATTGTACATTAGGGAACTGAGAATTAGAGAGGTTAATTAATATATCAATTATTATCCAGCCAGTGGATATTGAAACCAGATTTTAAGTTCACATTTATCTAACTCTAAAATCCATTGTATTAAAAACTACATTAAGCATATTTAATTACTGTACTTAAAAAAACATTTGGTAATTGTTGGTTGATGAAGCCTCACATTTAGTATTTTTACTTCTCTGGCTGCTTTAAAATATTGTTTGATCTTACCATAAATTAACTAACATACTCCCCTATTAGGAACTCCTGGAGGCACAATGATGAAAACACTCTGTTACTAACTAAAAGTCGAGCAGTTCAAACCCACTAGATGCTGCAGGAGAGAACAATGTCTCAGTGTGCTTCTGTAGATTACAGACTTGGAAACCCCACTGGGAAGTCCCCTTGCCTTGAGGGGTGCTGTGAGTCAGAACCGACCCAGCAGCAGTGGGTCCCTAGAGTTGGTACACCTTTTGATGACCTTTTGTGGATTTGATTTCAGTATGTGTATTCTTTACAGATATATGTGGGGAAATAAAAAAAGTATTGCTGCTAGAATTCTGGTTTACACCTGCATGGGTTCTTTTAATCTGCTATAGATATGCTTAAGGCTAGGTTTGGATTACTTAGAAACATTTCCAAATAAGAGCCCTTTGATATGGCCTAGAAAAACTACTGTGTTTGCCAAACTAAAAAAAAGAACCTGCAGGAAGAATACAAGTTGGATCCCTTGAGGAGGCAGAAACTGTTGTTTTTATGGCGTATAATATGAAGAGCAAACAATCTTTCCAAGAAGCAGTTGAGGGATGGGAGAAACCAACCTTTAGAAGTGTACAAACTAGTTGTAGAATGTTGATAAACAATAACTTCATATTTTAATGTATCTGCTTAATAAAGGTGTCTAGGATTTTGTAGCAATCCTTTCGATTTACCTCCTATTTAGAACACTACGCTCTTTGGTTGCTTGTTTCCACAAATGGAGTCCAGTTTGAAAAGTGTAGGTCTGCGATATATTTGGAGTAACAATACAATTATTTCAAGGCTATCTCCTGGTAACCTCAATCTAAAGGAAAAATTTTTTCTTTATATATAAAGTATATATATTTAACATTTGTAAATTGCTTATTTAAGAGTAAGTTTGAAGTTCAATATTAAGTAATTTTTGGGCATTTGTCTGAAACACAAAATATAAATAAGGTCAGTGTGGTAAAAGAGGGCCAGAATCAAGCAATGTGTTCAGTCTGAGCCAAATCCCCAACTTGGTGTTAAACTGAAAAAAACAAAGAAACACAACAGCCAACCAACCCTATTTGATTTGAGTTGATACTGACTCATGATTATCCCTTTGTTATCATAATTTTTAGGAAACAGATCATTGAGTTTTCTGTTGTTCTGCTGAACAAGTTAGAGTGATTAACACTTTTGTTAGTAGCCAATTGAAAATGATCAGTGCTAAGTCATACTGTTATGCTTAGAAAAACGTGTTAAGGTAAATTATATTGAATTATATATGATAACTATATACCACAGTGGTAACAAATAGTATAATGATACTAGGACATAATGTATTTTTCATTGAAGAAAAAGTTAAAGTGACTTTCGTTAACATTATAGATTCATCTTCAATTATATGGAAAATGTACAACTGCTTAAGAATTAATTCCAGAATGAGAGATCTACAGTAAATTGAATGAACTTTCAAATAACCATTCATATATACCTATCTCTGCATTCCCTGTTCCATTCATTTAAAAAATAAATCTAAGACTGTTCTCCAGGACCAATGAAAGATTATGTAGTAATCTTAAGCCAAACACATATATAAGCATACATGTAAATGAAATAATTTATACTAAATATTTTGAAATAATGTTACAACTAAATTATCATTCATTCCCCTATCTAAAGGGATGTAATCGGTACCTGTAAAATCTACAAGAAATCTGGTGTCCAGATGCCTGTTTCTTATTGCTAATTGTAAAACCTCCCCTTCACAGCTGTTGAGTGCAAATGAGTTGAAGAGCCAGAGGATGACGATGAGTTAACTTAGTTCACAAATCTTTGTAACAGCCAGCTACTCAAACAGATCCAATCAGACTCCATTCACTACTGGGCTTCCAAGCCTGAGAGGGAAACTTTTAAAAAGAAGATGTATTTTTACTGAATTCTAACTAAATGCTACATAAATATCTACCATTTCTCATAGTGCCCAGATGGTGCTGGTGAAATTTAGCTCTGAAAGACGATCTGCCATCATACCCAGCTGCTCCAGATAAGTTTTATTGGAAGACAATAGCACGAGGTTATGTGATACAGAAGACACTTCAATTTTGTTTTCCTTGAATTATTTCAATTTTTTAATAATTCAAGAATGGACTGCGTGATAATAGAAAGTGTATGTATGTATTTGCTAGCGTGTGTGTGTCTGTGAGTGTGTGTGTGTGTGTGTGTGTGTTAATCTATTGCAGATGGAGTGACCTGCCAGGAGTTAACAGTAATTGTGAGGCTGCCAGGAGGTGACAATGTGCTGGTTGCTTAGTGTCTAGCTCTCCAGCCTTTAGCAATTAGTTCACTCAGATATTTTACCACCCCTTCCATATGGAATTCTTTGTTTTCACCTCTAAAATAAGAATGTGGAACTGGAACATGCCCTGTTCAGACAAACACAAAGTATTCCCAAATTAAGTGTAGGCTCCAGGAGTACAGGCACAATTATATATATTTTCTTTATTTTCTTCTCACACTTGTCTTCATGCTGTGCTATATAAATACTGACTTGTCTTCCTTCCTTCCTAAGTGGTAATTATTATTAAGGAACTCAGTGTCTTTTAACAGAGAAATTAGAATACAGATGTTTACAGTCTAAAAGAGTAAGGGCTATAGTACACACTATAAATGAGCAATTCAGCTGAACCAAGAAACACAGTCATGAAACAACATAATTCCTCACCTACAACCCCATACAATAACAAGTTTTGAAGACACAACTAGAGAAAGCAATATGTTTGAAGAAAGAATTGAAGGTGAGTCTACGGATATTTGAAGAATTAAATTGTGAACGGCAACATGTAAATCTTATTCTGAAAACCATGATTAACATGTAAATGTTACATGAAGGGGATTAGAGACACTTATAAAATACTATAATTAATCGGAATTAAGAAGCAATAGACTGTAAAAATAGAGTTAAATTTTACTGGAAAAAGTAGGCAAGAAATAATTAGGGTCCAATTAGGAGATGAATGGAAAGTATGGGACACAGATTAAACACATAGAATGAATCCCATATCTAACTTGGAAAGCTACCTTATCTTATTAATAAATAGAGTGCATATCAAAAATGATATTAAAGGTCCTATTTTCTTTTGAGACATGGTAAATTTGGTGGAAGCAGACTGACACCCAGGAGCAGCAGTTGGGTTCAAATAGACAGCCTTTTGGTTAGGAGCTGAGTCCTTCACTCATGTGATACCAGCTCCTTCAAATACGGATGCTCAAACCTCATCTCTCAGCTATATAGTGAGGATTAACAACAGTATACACGATGTGTTCATCAAAGATCCTGATGCACAGACAAAACCGAAACAAAACAGATAGCATTATTAGACTGATCTTCCTCCTACACCTCATCACATTTAATTCAACTTTGAGAAGAATGCAATTCCAGCATACTTCATTGTACTCGTGTAGAATTTGTACATGGATTAATAGGTAGTTGTGCAAACAGAACAAGGGAATACTACATGGTTTAACATCAAGACAGGAAGGTGTGTGCCAGGGTTGTATTTTTTCACCATGCTTGTTCAATCTCTACGTTGAGCAAATAATCAAAGAAGCTGGATGATATGAAAAAGAATGTGGCATCAGGATCTGAGAAAGGCTTATTAACAACTTGAGATATGCAGATAACACAACCTTGCTTGCTGAAATTGAGGAGGGTTTGAAGCACTTGCTGATGAAGATCAAGGATTGCAGCCTTCCATATGGATTATGACTCAATGTTAAGAAGACCAAACTCCTGACAACAGGACCTATAGGTAACATCATGACAAATGGAGAAAAAGTTTAAGATGTCAAGGACTTTGTTGGGCTTGGATTCACAATCAATGCACATGAAAACAGCACTTAAAAGACCAAAAGACACATTGCATTAAGTGAATCTGCCTCACAAGACTTCTTTAGAGTACTAAAAAGCAAAGATGTTCCTTTGAGGACTAAGGTGTGCCTGATCCAAGTAATGGTATTTATTCTCCATTCCATTATCTGCATATGAAAGTTGGGCATTGAGTAAGGACGACTGATCCGGGTGAAGTAAGCTCAGAGTGCTTCTTAGAGACAAGGACGCCAAGACTTTGACTTCCATACTTTGACATATTATCACGAGTCTAATCCCTGGAGAAGGAATTCATGAAGGAGCAGTGAAAAGGGGAAGGCCCTCAGTGAGACAGATTGACACAGTGATTGAATCAATGGGCTCAGGCATAGGAACATCGTGAGGATGACCCAGAACCGCGCAGTGCTGAGTTCTGTTGTGCATGTGGTTGCTGTGGGGCGGAGCTGACTAGATGGCAGGCAACAACATTAATGACGCTCAGCATATTTTCATATGTTTGGTGGCTACAACAAAGTATAAGAATCTTAGAGTTACAAGAGAAAGATCATTTTCATTTTCTGTGAATACTGTAAACCGAATAAATATGAATAATGTGAAAATAGTGTAAACCAAGTATATATGAAATCTATATTAATCAATAAAATTCTCTAATTCTCTCCAAATCTTTCCAGACAACCAAATAGTTAACTAATTTTTATTGTGATATTTTAAAATTGGAATTGAATGGAACTCTAACATTGAAACTATTTTAATTTTCTGTTACTGAATAACAAATTATCATGCAGATAGTAGAAAAAAGCAATATCTATTTATTATAGCGTGGAAGGTAAAATAATTGGCATGGAATAATTGGCCTGGTGTGAAATCAAATCGATTACAAGGCCAAAATCTAGGTGTTGACTTCACTGGGCTCATATCTGGAATTTCTGGAAGATTTATTTTCTGATTTCATCTAAGTTGTTGGCAAAATGTTGCCGTTGTTGTTAGGTGCCATTGAGTCAGTTCTGACCCATAGTGACCCTGTGCACAACAGAAGAAAACACTGTGTGGTCCTGTGCCATGCTCCCAATTGTTCCTACGCCTGAGCCCATTATTCAGTCACCATAACAATCAAACTCCTTGAGAGATTTCCTTTATTTTACTGTCCTCCACTTCCTCTTTTTCACTGCCCCTCCAGGACCAGTGCATATCAATTCACTGATCCTAAGATAGTGATCTTTATCCATTCCATTCCATGTTTGACAGCTTCCCATGGCAGCTCTCCTTCCTCACCTTGAGTCGTGCCCCATCAGCAAATGAAGATCTCATAGGCATCACTGCCACAGACTTCACCCCACTCACACCAACATGGTCTACTCCACTCGGGGAAAGTAGCTCCTCCTCCATCACATTTGGAGTGACCTTCAATCTGAGAGTTTATTCTCTGATACTGTCTCTGTCAATGTTCCGTTTCCAGCCATTAGGCTCTCAGTACCTGACATGGTTTCAAAGCTCAGCATCAGGTTTTCAGTGGTGTCTCCCGAAGTGGGGAGCCAGTCTTTCTTCCTTGTCAGTTCTGAAACCTGTAGGGCACTAGCTTTCCAGAATCACAGCCACACAGAACCACCAGACTGACAAATTTACAGATAGGTGGTGGTTGACAAAATTTGGCTCCTCATAAGGCTGAAGTTGCATGATTTTATTTATTTTATTTTGCACCAGCTATGCGCTGGACTGCTAACTGCAAGATCTACAGCTCAAAGAGCCACCAGCAGCTCTTCGGGAGAAGGCTGAGGCTTTCTACTCTCTTGAAAGTCACAGTCCTTCCTTGAGGCTTCCTCCCCCCCAGCATCATGACCCTCACACTGCCTTTCACTGTGGGCTAGACCAAAGCATGTGCACAGGGACAGCTAAGAGGTAAGAGTTCATGACACTTGGAATCCAAGAACAGGAATGAGAGTAGTGATACCAAGAAGGTAGGGAGAAGGTGGAGAGAGAAGGGAAGGAAGGGGGAATTGATCATAATGATCAACACATTCCACCCACCCACCTTCCAACTGACACTATGGGGAAAGGGAGACAGCGGTCGGTGTTACATATGAAAAAAATAATAATTTATAATTTATCAAGGGGTCAGGTGGGGGTGGGTGAGAGAGAAGCTGATAACAAGAGCTCAATAGAAGTAAATGCTTAGAAAATAATGATGCCAACATATGTGGGGGGATGCTAGCCCCCCATATGTTCAGTAAGTGCAATTATATAGGTTCAGTAAGTACAACTGTATGGTTGAGATTTATAAAGATTGTAATAATCACGGGTTCAGTAAGTACAATTGTATGGTTGGGCTATATAAAGGTTATAATAAAGTCATAGAGAATGAGAGCGATAGAAGAGAGATTGAAATAATGAAGTCAGACACATTTCATGGTAGCATGCTCACCTCCTGGATGGCCATGATCTCAACAGCCAGGTCTGCGCACAGCACAGGCCGAAAGGGCAGGGAAGAGAGAGCAGGAGAGAGATTTATTGCTAACCAAGCTTATATATCTTTGGGGTGTGCATACCTCCTAATTACAGGTAAAGACATACGTCACAGGGAGGGGTTGTACCATAGGCAATACAAGCAATAGGACAAGGATATACAATGGCTCTAAGTGTAACATACGGGAAGGGGATGAGGTAGGGGTGTACCCTGATAGGAAGGGGAGGCGCTAGGGGTATACATGTGACAAGATGGGCAGACCCTAGATTCATGATGGCAGCCTAACCTTGGTCACACTTGAGTGGGCTTGGCCTCCCTGGGCTCTCCTTCAGGGAAACAATCTACACAATCCTTATCAGAAGGGAGTGGGCCTTACTTAGGGTGGGACAAATTATGCAGTTTGATGGCTCTAGATGGCTGGCAACCCTTAGGGAGAATAACCCCTGACCTATTTTTATTGACTTCCAAGTGTATAGTCATTTGCCACGTGTAGCAAGCAGCTAAGTTTGGCATATTTGGGGGAGACAACTTGGGAGAAATTTTTCTGTTTCCCACACATATGTACAAATATGCTTGATATAATTGATGTATGGATTGTTATAAGAGCTGTAGGAGACTCCAATAAAATGATATTTTAATAAAAAAATAAAAGTTAAGTTTTGGAAACAGATAGGGACAGTACTACTCTGTCCTGTAGTCAGAATCAACTCCATAGCAGTGAATTTTTAAGGTTTTATTTTGGTTTTTGCATAATTTAAACTAAAACCCCCTGCTCAACTTCTAGAGGCTGCTCTCAAACACTTCCCTGCAGCTGCTCTGTCTGAACAACAAAGAATCTCCCTCACTTCAAATTCCTATCATGTATTGAATTTCTTTAATTTTTGTTCTTTGATCAGCCTGAAAAAACTGATTTCTATCTTTCTGATAGTTTTTAAATGGCACGCAGGATTTGGTGAAATATACCCAGATAATCTTCTTAAGACCAACTGATTGAGAACCTTAATTTGATGTGAAAAATCCCCTTTGCATGTAATGTAGCACAATGACAGTATTCACTCAGCCGAAGAGATGATGGGAACAATCCTAGAATTGTGCCCCCGTAGTTATGGTTCTCAATGTGTCACACACATGTGGCATAATTTACATGTGAACATAACAAAACAATCAGGAAATAATTTTCCTAAAATATATTGATAGTATAGCTTGTTTGGGTAATTATAACATATTGTCTCACCATTAGCTGTGGAGTCACATTAATTAAATCACATACTAACCTAACTATATACATTATAATGGCTCCAATGAACCTATCTTTGATGACTATTATATTCCTTTTGAGGTGAAAAAGATAAATTTAAATTTAATGTCTTTTTTTTCTTTTTGAAGCAAAATTGGGAGCTTTATTTTCAACTCAGGATTAGATCTAAGCAGGATCCTGTGATAGCTAAAAAGTGATATATGAATTTTCATTTACATAACACAGCCTAGTGAATTCACAGTTTTAATTATGGATATTATGCATTCACCTGCTTAAAGATAAAGTGCAGCTTGATTTAATTTATATGACAGGTAGGATATCTGTCATGCATGCTTTATTTTATAGTCATATGTACTACATTCTGGAACATGAAGTACCTTGGTGCTTTGAAATATCCCTTATGGAGACCATGCGAGTGCTCAGAATGAGTACTACTAGTACAGGCATGCTGTTAGGGTGCCTACCGATTCTCCAGCCGCTTTTCATGTCAGAAGCAAAATCAAAATACATACATATTCTGTTGCCACAGCCCAGCAGTCCTATCAGTTTATGTTTAGTCCAGCTGTTTCAAGACAATTAAACGAGATCTATCCAGAGTTCCTATAGTAAATGGCTTTATCAATATATTCATGTATCTATGTCTTATTATGGTGAATAAAAGGAATTGTTAGATTATCGACATGAGATCACTATAAATCACAGACTTCAGAATTTTTCAAAAAGGCCGATGGTTAAAATCCAATTTTTTAAATCCCATGCCACTCTTTTACAAAGATGCAGCCAATTAAAATTGATCATATTAATTAATCAACAAGAGCCATGGGGGAAATCAATATGACCTAAAGCCAGTTCCGTCTCTTTTTCAACAAATAGTTTTGATTTTATCATCTTTTAATTTCACATACACTATGTTGCGTGTAACAATTAATTAAGGACCTTGAAAGATAAACATGGCTGTGTGTTATATTGAATATGGGATTTTTGTTTACTTGTTTTAGTAGTTTATTGACTATATAATGTCTCACATAAGGAAAGCAATACATACACTTAAATTGCAAAGCCTAAATTGGAGCAGATAAATGAATAATTGCAGGTTTTTATAATCTAGATATGAAAAGGTAATGTATTTTATGGAGAAGGCTTTTGTTTAAAGAAGAAATATATTAAATATAAATATGAATTAATTTTATTAACTACTAGCAATACATAATTATAACCTGATAGAGACTGTTTGTAAAATCAATATTAAACATGAATGAGAAAATCAAACACAGAATGTATCATAAAGGCAAAAAGTAGTAAATTAACTTCATTGATCTCTTTACCTAGTTATTCCTAAAAATTCAAAACTGGTACATCATAGAAAAATGAAAAGATGGTTAATAATTTTACCCTTGGCATATATTTTCAAACTACAATCATGTGCATGTTAAAGCTAGATAATGAGTAAGGAAGACTGAAGAATTAATGTAGTTGAGTATAGTGTATGCACTTAAATATGCAATATAGCTTTTCTAGTTATAATCTTTATTCTTCCCACCAAATGACCTAAGTTTTGCAGATGAGTTTAAGTTAGATGGTGGGGAATATATTGAGTGATAACAGGGTTGAAAGTGGTTGTCATCCTCCTGGGTATAAATGAGCCATTTCAAAAGCAGGAAGAGTGGATTCTATTATCAACAAGAGAAAAGCCAGGAGTGGAGCATGTGGTTTGGCCCCTGAGATCCCTGGTCATAGACCTGCCTTGATCCAGCAAATAGTTTGACACCGGAAAAGCAGCAGAAGAGCAGCAACAGCAAAGCCAGGAATCAGCATGAGACAGAGAGCACAGAGCGAGACCATAGAGCAAGAAGAACTGAGCGCTTTAGGGCAGGAGACTGGTTATGGACTGTGATGCTTCTGGACACTCATGTAAGGCAGGGCACTTATATAAGGCAGCTGAGTCTGCAGACTCGTGGAGCTGGAGCTGGGTGCCTATGGACCGAGGCTTACACCGCAGTGGCATCACTCAACGAGCTTTGCAGCATTGCCAGAGCAGGCTGAGAGGAGAGAGGTCTACTTGTGGGCACAGTACAGAAGAGACAACTGTATCTTGGGCATTTCTTACCTGAATTAAAACCTGTTAATTTCCTTAATAAGTCCCGTAATCATGAGTATCATCAGTGAGTTCTATGGGACCATTAGAATAAGACAACACAGCAGGGTGGAGGTATGTCTGAGTCCTTCCTGTAGCAATCAGCCTTGGGAGCTGGAAGGGGTGGGATGTGACACATCAGTTTTTTAATGGTTTTGGTGATGAATATTGAGTATACCATGGACTTCCAGAACCATCTCTTCTGTTTTGCTAGAAGTACAGTTAGAAGTAAGGATGACAAGACTTTCTCACTTACTTTGGACATGTATTGGAAGAAATCAATCCCTGTAGGACATTGTGCTTAGTAAAGCAGATGATCACAGAAAAGGCGGGAGGTTCTTGTGATAGGATTATTGTGCCAACCTAGCCATTAAACACATGTGGGGTTAATAAGGTTGCAGTTTAATTGAAGGACAAAGAGATAAATGCCTGTCGGTGCGCCTTACCTTTCTGTCTCTTGCTCTCCGATACCTGGGCCAGTGTGTGGCTCCCTTAGCAAGTTCTCTGCCTCAACTTGTGAGCTACACTACCTGTGGGACACCCAACCCGTGGACTCTGTCACTATTGTTTGAGTTTCCTTCAAGACCTGTGTGTTAGTCTGGGTACATTAGAAAAACAAATCCACAGAAAATCATATGTATATAAGAAAGAGTTTATATAAAGGGTAAGTGTATATTAGGAAAGCATCCCAACCCAATGCTGTCCAAGATCATAAGTCCAACATTAGCCCATATGTCCAACACCAATCTACAAAGTTCTCCTCAATCTCAAAAACACACACAATGATGCTGACTGCCGGAGAAAAGCCAAATCAGTGAACATGTAAGCATCTCAGTGCTGGCAGGGCTCTCCACATGGCTGCTCTAGCAACCAGGGCTACATTGGGGTAGGTCCATGAGACTTTTCCTCCAGATGTCTTGCAGGAAGTGAGCCTTGGTCTGACCATCAGAGAGCAAGAGACCCGAGAAATAAAAAGGCAAGCCTCACTGAGCCATTTATCTCTCTGCCCTTCAGGTAATCCCACAGGTGTTTATCGGCCAGGTTGGCACAATAAACCTTAACTTTCTCAACTTCCTTCAGCACACAGCTGGTGTATACATCACTTGAGCTGCACACTGTTGGACCCTGTCATCTGGCTGGCTGTTGGTGACCTGCCCTACTGTTTACTGCCTGTGGTTGGCCTGCCTATATTGCTCTACAGAAGACTCAGCTGTCTGCTTCCTTGACTTGCACCCAGCAGCCCTTGTGAGTTGAAGGCCTGCCAGTTTAATACTGTCTCATGGAAGTGAGTTGAACTGAGTCATTGGTACTGCTTCGTGGATTAATTAGCTGCATATGTATATACATATGCAGCTAATATATCTATATCTATCTCTATATCTGTATCTCTATATATAAAATTATATATATATATATGTATATATATATATATATATAATTACAAGTGTCATGGTTTTGTTTCTCTAGAGAACCCTGTTTCACACTGCATTCACATTGATGATTGGCTCACATGTAATTGTGCAGTGGTCTTGAGGATGGCACAGGACTAGGAAGTGTTTTCTTCTGTTGTTCATAAGATTGTTATGAATTGGAACTTGACAGCACCTAACAATACAACAGTAAGGGGAAGTTTTTTTAAAAACGAAAGCAATCCTAAAGATTTGCGTATTTTCCTCTAGACTTGAAGAGATTTGGGTATTTTCCTCTAGACTACATCAACCATATAACATTATTCAGAATCTTTAGAGAAAATCCAGTGTAAAAAATGAAACATAGCCCAAGTAGTAGACTCAGTTCCCAAAATTACATGCTGTGGGGCCTTGGGAAAGTTATTTATTTCCCCCAGTCTATCTGAGGCACAGTTTTCTCATTTATAAAAATTGCTTAATAATCCAAGTCATAATTTTTTTATAGAAAGCCTCTAGTAAAGTGTTTATAAAAAGGGAATTAAGAATCAGAGCATGTGACGGTATTTTTCCTCTTTGGGTAAAAATTTCTACCCAAAATATAAATAATAGAATATGTTTCTTTGTTTATTAGGCACAAAAGCAAATGTTCCATAAAACAAAATCCAAAAGGAATTTCCTTTCCTTTGTTTAGGATGGAATACTTCAGTTGAAAGCAACATAATGGGTGAGGTATAAGTTTTATTTTTACATTGAACTTGTCTACAACAAACTTTTATTTTCTTTCTTTTCAACAAGCTATTATTTCTGAGATATTCCAATTTATCCATGTATCTGTATCATAGTTTCATAATTCTCCTAGGTTTTATGTCCATTTCCATAAACTGATGCTTCACTCACAATGCTTATTACATCTCAGATAAAGCAATATGAAGGAAAAAATTGAGTAACTACAATATTTTGACATTTTATGCATTAGTTTTCAAACTGTGCACTCTCCTTGCATGTTAGTTTCCTATGCATAGATGTGTTTTTTATTTATGTCAAATAATAGCCTATCATTTTGCATAGAAGAGAATTATGAATGTGATGAAACATGATGGTACTTTGAACTTTATGCAACAGCTCGACTCCTTCAGACAAATGATTTGCTCAGCACAGCACTGCTACCCTACGCAACAAAAATAAACACTTGTGGTTATCTATGGCATTATCCTGTGCACAGAATTATTACTATGAAAACAGAGGTAAAATTATTCCAATAATGTAATCTTGACTTTTTAGAGTCAGCTCAAGTGGGCTCTTATGACCAATTGATTTTGAAATGACTTGCTGGGTTGTCTTCCAATTTAGATGCATTTCTCACACTTGAAAATTAGGGTAAATATCCTTCTCATTTGTGACAACACAGGACACGTAAAGTTTAAACTGTTCCAATAAAAATAGTCAATGATTTAAACTACTCTTGCTGTTAAAATACATAACATTTCTACTAGAGGTAAGTATAAGTTGCTAAGGAAGTGATTTTACAAAGAGGAATCAGGTAAGATTGGTGAGTTGATAATGTCTTTGCAGGGGAATGCTTCATCTAGCTCCTCAGTCCTCACTTTCTTAGTCACATGAGTTGGCACTACAGTTCACACACATTTATGACATTAAAGGGGATCAATGTGCCATTGGTGGGTACTTGATATTTGGATTTGAAACCTGCTCCACCATAATGAGTCACAGGACTTAATGTAAGTGATTGAAACTGCTGGTGCCTCAGTTTTATCACAAGCAAAATGTGAATTATAGCAATAAATAAACTATTGGATAAAAATCAATAAGGAATATTGAAATGTGATATCACATCATTTAAGATAATAGTTGATATGTTAATAATCCCTGTGTGAGAAAACAAATAGACTTAAAGTGAAAGAGAAAGCATTCCTATATCATTAACCAATACATAGTCATGCATTCTTGTGGTTACAGGCCACCGAGTGGGTTCCGATCCATAGTGACGCTATGTACAGCAGAACCATATAGACCACCTGCTTCTTTGCCATCCTCATAATTTTTCTTTGAGTCCACTGTTGCAGTCACTGTGTCAGGCCATCTTGCCAAGGTTCTTTCTCATTTTGCTGTCCCTGTACTTTACCTTCTCCAGAGAATGGTCTCTCCTGATGACATATCCAAAGTACATGAAATTAAGTCTAGCCACCCTTACATCTAAGGAATATTCTTGCAACTTCAAAGTAGTCAATTGAGTTATTTTTTTTATAACACGAGAGGACTTGGTATCCAAAAGAAGTACTAGTGAAGTGCTTGACCAGGACATAATTTAGGTGATATATATTCTGTGCTAGAAAGGGTTGTCTAGAAAATAAAATGACTTATACTCATCTATGTATAAGAAAGAACTTTATATCAAGAAGTAAATTCATCTAGAAGAAGCATCCCAGGTCTGTTCAACTGGAGTCGGTAAGTTTGATGGGGTGTTCTTTAAACTCATTAAGCTGCAGACTGAAGATGCAGAAAGGTGAAGTGGGATGCAGGGAGATCACAGGCCTGAGGGTGCACAGTCACATGGATCCAAAGTTGGTAAAAATGTTTCCAGGGCATACACAGGCAGCTGTCAGAATCAGGTGGCCCACATGGGTCTGCTCCTGGAACCAGATACAGAGTCCCAGTGAAGTCCCAGGGAGGACAAATGCAAAGTGGGAGAGAGGGAGAAAAAGAGAGGGGTGAGGGGGGGGGCAGATTCCAGTTTCTTTATTATAAAAAGGCCACATAGCCAAGAAGGCATCATCGTCATCAGCCTATCTTGATTGACAGGTGGATTCCACTTCTATATTTTCATACAAATTCTATTTGGAATAAAATCTAACTTCCACATTCCAAGATAAATTTGTCTACATACATTTCCAGTTTGTATGGCTTTTAATGCATTGTTTTGAATATAGTTAGTTCTTTTATTGTGTTACTATCAGTCTTTGGCTAAGTTCTCAAGAAAAGCAAAACCTGTGAAGCTCATATTTGTATCTAAACAGAAAGATTTATATCACAGGAATTACTCACTGTTGTAGAGGCAGGCTTAGATTTCAGGCTAGAAGTTTCTATTCATTCATCTGTAGAGTTGATGAATCCAATATAAGAAGGTCAGATAACAGCCTTCTTGCTACAAAGGTGAATGAATGAAAAGACAGCAGATAAGGTGCCAGGTTGTTGATCTTAAGATCAGTTGGCAATATGGCAGGTCACTGGTTAAAGTCGAAAGAACTAAACCAGAGGTCAGATGACAAGGCAGATGCAGCAGAAAGCAAGCACACTTTTCCAGAAGGCCCACCATACCTTTGAGGAAAGCAGACCATACCTTTGAGGAAACTTAGTTTGCATGGATATCATCTTGCAGTTGATTATATTAGATTTCATCATGGGGAATTACTATGTCTCACCCACCAAACCACTGAGAATCTTTGTTCAATCAAGTTGAAACAAAACCTTAACCATCACAGTAGCTTATGAAAGGTATTTTGTGATTTTTTTTGGCAGAAATTTGATTTTACTCTTTTATTTGGAATTTAATGAAGAAAGGAAGGGAGAAAACATTCTGTTAACTTGTTTATGTTGATGCTCAGCTGAGATTTAGAAAGATAGTAAATTCATAAGCTACAATAAACTTGCTAAGTAGACCCATGCTGTTCTAAGTTATAAAACACAATTATAATATAGTTACTGTGCATTGGAAAATGATACTCTTTGAGCATATAAAATCTACTAGTCTTAAGAAAGCGCTTTGAATCTGACTGATTTCACCAGTCACCCACTTGACGTAATGATCTTTATAAAAGGGAAATGGAAGTTTAATGTTCAGTGAAATCTTTATTCTCATAGTAGAGTTGAATATGTTCACACTCTTTATATTTTAGTTGAATCTGCTATTTGACTGAATCGTCTGGTAAACAATAGAGTTTAAAAACTGGGTGCTTCCTCCCCCCAACTACCATGATCCGAATTCTACCTTGCAGGGCTGGATAGGGCAGAGGTTGTACACGGGTGCATATGGGAGCTGGAGGCACAGGGAATCCAGGGTGGATGATACCTTCAGGACCAGGGGGGTGAGGGGCGATGCTGGGAGAGTGGAGGGTCAGTGGGTTAGAAAGGGGGAGCTGATTACAAGGATCCACATGTGACCTCCTCCCTGGGAGATGGACGGCAGAGAAGGGGTGGGGGGAGGGAAACTCCGGATAGAGCAAGATATGACACAATAACAATCTGTGGATTATCAAGGGCTCATGAGGGAGGGGGGAGCGGGGAGGGAGGGGGAAAAAAAAGAGGACCTGATGCAAAGGGCTTAAGTGGAGAGCAAATGCTTTGAGAATGATTGGGGCAGGAAATGTGCAGATGTGCTTTATACAATTGATGTATGTATATGTATGGATTGTGATAAGAGTTGTATGAGCCCCTAATAAAATGTTTTAAAAAAAACAACAAAAAAACTGGTAAAAATAAATTTCTTTGGGAGTTTTTGCTTTGGTTTTCTGAAACAAAAAATAGCTTGAGAGATTTTCCCTTGAATCCTTGAGGGACTGTTCGAGTTGCCCTAGATCTCTACAGAGGTTGGCTATTTTTATCTAGGTTAGAAGTCAGGCCCTGCCTGTCGAAAATGTCGGTCATTATGCAAGAGGATGGAGCCATTTTCAGTCCATTGAGATTGATCAGTTTAGTCTAGTTAAGGTGATTGGTCAATCATGCAAATTGTGGCTTGAAAATCTGCCCAATTAGATTGAGCCTCTTGTGTATTTAAAGAGCCAACTCTATAGTGATGGTCAGAAGTAAGGAGAAGAGGCAATGATGGAAAAAGAAAATAGAAACAAGAGAGAGAGCAAGCTGAATGACTTTGAGAAGGCTTGCCAGTGGAGCTAATTATGCCGATCAAGAGTTGTATCATTGAAGAGAGTTAGAAGTCAGACACAGAGAAGGGATGAGGAAGAAAGGAAAGGGGGCAGGGAGAGAGCAGAGGGAGTATTTGACCAAGAGGAGGCCTGAGAATCCTGGAGAGGAAGCACACACACAAATAAGAGGAGTGTATCGCTGATAGGGGATGAGTACAGTCAAGAAGAGACCTTTTATAAGGGGGGGGGGGGACGTCCTAGAAATATATGCCCTAACGTTGCTGAGAGATGGCCTGTCTAAAAGAACAGTATCAAGTACGGCCTAAGAGGCATCCAAAGTCAAGAGAAACTGAGAGTTATTTTACCCCTGGAAGAATTGGATGTGCTTTCACCTTGGGGGAGTCCTAGTGACACTGTTATATGTTGGTCTGATAACCAAACATTTGGCTTCCATACAGATTTGTAGTCTCAGAGACCCTGCATAGGGTCACTGTAAGTCATAATAGAATCCATGGCCGTGATTGTTGGTTTGAAGATCAAAACCTTGTCTGGGTGTATCCTAACACTAATCCTGAATTTTTAACCTATTCCAAGTTGATCCTGTTGCTGCTACTTTCCAGTGGATCTTGATCCTAATTTGTAACTCATCAATTTCCTAATAAATAATATTAACTGTAAGGACAGTTCTATAAGACATTGCAGTAAATTAGGGATTCAAACAGGCAAAAGTCGAGAACTGAGGGAGGAATAGTGATGTATGTCAGAGACCATGGAGTGGCAGAGCAGCTGGGAGATTTTGGATATCTGAAACACACTTAATCTCCTTCCAATAAGAACCAATGTTGTGCTTATTATTATTAATGAAAGGATGCATTTAGTAAAGCAAAAACCAAATGCAAGAGACCTATTACCATTGAGTCAGTTCCAGCTCATAAGAACTCTGTAGAGTTTCCAAAGTTGTAAATCTTGCAGGATCTGAAAGCCTCATCTTTATCCCAGGATGCGGCTGGTGGATTTGAAGCATTGATCTGTGGAGCAGTCTAACACTTACCTGACAGTGCCTTCAGAAACCCTTAAAACCAAAACAGCTGCAACAAAACAACAAAGCCTCAGGGGAGAAAAATGTTGTTTCACTATTCCTTTGCTCTTCTTTTCGTTTCCAAAAAATACCTTTATGTCCTATAAAAGGACAACCATATATTCAGTAAGTTGCAACAGTTACTAAACCAGTATAAATTATAAAAATAATCAATGTGATTCATTTGTGTGTGATTTTTAAAAGTATCAAGGAAATAAAAGCTTGTATTATTTTATTATACTATTTTATTATACTAAATGAATTAATATATTTTGATAAAGTATTATACTATAATAACATTATTGTTAGTACCTTTACTATATGGGCTAATTTTGTTATATTAAAGTATATTTACTCCCATTTGAATTCTAACAATTGTTCTAATGCTAATGTACATTGACAAAAGGTCACCTAACAAAATGCGTTCTTCATACATGATTTTTCCAAACAAATCCAAATAAAAAATTACTTCATTTAATAGAATATGATTACTTTAAAGAAGTGATAAACTATATAAAACTATCATTATGGTTATGTAGAACATACCAAAACATCTATGTAATTTTCTATATTAAAGTTACATTCAAGAAAATGATATAATCCCAGCATACCCATGGAAAATATATATCTTCCTATATCTTTACTCATTGAAAGCTTAGTCACAGTTGAATGCTCACAAGTAGAAAAATAAAAATTAACTCAGTAATTTAATTACCTCTTCAGTAATACAATGGAGAAAGGGAAGGCAATGATTCAATATATTTCAAAATAACGTTTTGTCTTAATAATTTTACACCTAAAATGTAAAACTTTAGAAAGTTTATCTCAGAAGTTAAAGAAAAAGGAAAATGTAAAACTTCCATGCTGGAAAGGTCAAAGATTTAGAACTGGATTTACTGTCCTGCCTGAAATAAATAAAAAAATCACACACAAGATGCATGAAATCAAATTCCTTAAGATGTTGTGTCAATCAAGACAATGATTCCTGAGAGATAAAGAAATAAGTGAGGTGAATCCTATGACTACTCAGCTGGCTGCTATGACAGTTTTCTCATAGAAAATTATTGTGTCTATGTCCAAGAGCAACGATGAGGAATGTTTATAGGGATGCAAATATATTCAGACACTAATAAGATAAAGTTTACAATGGTAGATGCCCAACTAATAGTTACTAGTGTGGAAGGACATCACACTTGATAAAGTAGAGGAGCTGTGAAAAACGGTGAAATTCCCACCAGGATGGTTTGCCACAGTGGCTCAAACATAACAACACTGTGAGGAGCATGCAGGACTAGGAAGTGTTTCGTTCTGCTGCACATATGGTCCCAGGAGCTGGAACTGACTCAAGGGCACATAACAGAGTGGAAGGAGGGGAGAAAATAGAACATAATAAGAAAAATCAGCCATTCAAATATAACATCAAATTAACATAGATGAGACAGCTCTATTATTTGGAGGCACACCTCAGAAGGATTTGGTGTGAAAAGTTCACTAAGTGAACGGAGCTTTACTTTGAACTCATCTGTAGCCTTCGGACTTCAGGCTGAAATTTCCTAGTGTGGAAGAAGCTGATGACTGCAAGCCCAAGGGCATAAAACTGGCAGATTTCTGACTTTGGTTTGAATTCAATACCTCACTTGCTTCATTATTTATATGTGTTAATCTGATAGGCCTGGCTCTTCTACTGTGAATGAGTATTATTGGACGAGTGGTCCTATCACCAACCCCTGTTGTTTGCGTAAATAGTGTCCACTCATTTAGTGTAACCTGTACATGTCAACAATTTATGTATTTCAGTTCATAGTTGGCCTATACTTGTATAATTTCCTTTTCTCAACAGTGTTGTAAATTTGATACCACTGGCTAAATTAATAACACTATCAATCTGTAGTGGTTATGAATTGGGCTGTTACCTCAAGGTCAGAAGTTTGAAACCACTGGTCAATTCTGCAGGGGGTAGAAGAGGCAAATATTGTGCGAAGATTTGCAGGCTTGAAGGCTCACAGGGGCAGTTCTACCCTGTCTTCTGGGGTCACTGTGAGTCAGGATTGACTTGGTGGAAATGGAAGTGACGCCCCAGAGGGGTGATTGATAATGCTAACAAAATGATATTGATGTCCCTAAGGTGAACCAGACACATATCTAAACCATAGAGGCATAAACAGATTTGGAGCTGTTCTCAATTCTAGCCCAATCTAAGAACAATTAGTTCTTATGAAATGGCCCTATTTGATGCTAGCCCTCATGAAGAGTCTACGAGTGCTGTATACAGCAAAGTGTGGTGAAGAAACTAGATGGCGCCTGCCTATCAGAAGGCAGAGCATCTGGATCTTACAGGCTTGTTTTCCAACAAGCAGCAATCTAAGTCAGGAGTCAACCAAGTCCACAAGGAAGAAGCACGCCAGCCTGTGTGATCCACGGATAAAGCAGTGATGGCATCAGAACTGAAACTGTGGACACCTGACTGGTAGAAGGCTGTGGGTGTTAGTGGAATCTCACCTGACCGTGGATTAGGGATAAAAACAGCCTTGCTAACATGTAGAATGCATTAGAAAATGGATTTTTGCAGATACAGTTTTGTTCAAATTTAGCATTCGATCATTCAGTCTCCCTTATGATACATTTAATTTTGTCCTAACTTCTAATATTTTCTGGTTTCTTTTCAACTGAAGTTCTTTTCCTCTGTTTTGCTTTATTATTCTTTTAAAAAATCATTCTATTGGGAGCCCCAAGACCATGTTATTTTATATAAAAAATGACTTCGCATATTCAATAAAGTTCTTTTTTATTAAATCATTTTATTGGGGGCTCATACACCTCTTATCACAATCCACACATATGCCAATCACATTTGTACACTTGTTTCTCTCATTATTCTCAAAACATGTGTTTTCTAATTGAGCTCCTGGTATCCGCTCCTCATTTTCTCCCTCCCTCCCTGCTCCCCCTCCCCCATGAACTCTTGATAATTTATAAATTATTATTACTTCGTCATATCTTACACCGTCCACCATCTCCCTTCACCCACTTCTCCGTCCTCTGTCCCCCAGGGAGGAGGCAATATTGTTCTTTTATCAGCTGATTATGACTTAATGAAAAGAGATATTACCTTCAGTGAGTGGGACTAGTCTTCTGTGGTCAGCTCTTAATGAGATAAAAATGAGTAATCATCATTTTGCTGGTCTTTAGAAAGACAATAAAGCATGTTGTAAACAATTTATGACAAAGGGTAGTGTTTATCAGCTGAGGATCTAAATACTAAATTCAACAAATGGTACTGTCAACAATGGAAAGAGCTTGGAAGAAGATCTCATGCATCAGAAGGAAACCAAGATATCTGTTGGGTGAAGCCCTGACCAAAGGACTCGGCTGTTTCGTAGTAAGCACATGAAAGATACTCCATATCCCTAAGCTTTAGGGAAATGAAAATCAGAGCCACAGGTCATTGTTTTTCACACATACCAGAGGATCTCTACTATGAGAGTACTTCAACAATTATGTGGATAAATTCAATTATTTTTATTCCATTTTTCACCAGTTGTTTTAAGCTCCTTCCTATAAATGAAATGTAATAGCTTCCCTTCAACACTTTACATTTAATTATATATATTTTTCATTTTTAATTAGGGAAAAAGTACTTTTATTCACTATTTATAAATTGATCAGCAGCCTCTGTGCAGTATATTAGTTAATGTGGTCATTTTAACAAGTCTTTCATTTTTTGATATATTTTGAATTCCAACATTTATGGCTGTGCTTAAGGTCTACTTTTGGAGTGATTTGACATATAACAGGTCATCTTTCTAAAAAGTCTTTAGTAAAAACTTTAATGAAATGCATTACTTAAGAAGAAGTGGTCTAAATTTAAAGAAAAAAACAACAAATTGTACTTTTGTGCACATTTGTGCACACTGCTTTTATTTTAAGCAAGTTGGTGATAGCATTGTGCAATTGAAAAAACTTTCCTTTCCTATTGCTTGGAACTAAAACCAAACCCAACCCACTGCCATTGAGTTTATTCCAACTACAGGGCAGGGTAGAACTGCTTTATTAATTTTCAAGTTTATAAGTCCTTATAAACTGTCTTATCTTTCTCCTGTTGGACCTGGTAGTTTCAAGTTGCCAGCTATCAGTTAGCAGCCCAGTGCTTAACTCACAGCATGGATAGGCCTTTTAATAAATTGTGTGTGTGTAGAAATTCTAATCTTTCTAACTGAAAGGAGCACTAGTAGTGTTTAAACTACTAACCCCAAGATCAGTGAGTCAAACCTACCAGTTTCTCCATGAGATTTAGTCTCAGAAACATTATAAAGGATTACTCAGAAACTTTATGAATCAAGATCTATTTGATGGCTGTGGATTTTGTTCTTTGTGGTTTAACAGATTTAGGAAAGGGAGAAAATAGAACTTTAATATAATATTTTTATGCCTTAATTTTAAAAAGTAGTATTTTCAAAACCAATTCAACTTACATGATTTTAAAACTTTTAATATTAACTTCCTAGATAATTATTACTTTGATGCTTAACTAAATCAAATTTAGAACTGGATTTTTAACTAGAAGCTCTTTACTGGCTAAAGAAGAATAAAATAAAACAGCTGCCTATTAGGGAGCTATTGTTCTCACCAAAGTACAATCCTTGACTCTGGGAACATCCTGAAGAGAAGGCAATGTCAGCAGTAGGAGCCCTGTTGGTGTAGTGGGTTATGAGTGGGGCTGCTAACCATAAGGTTAGTAGTTTGAAATCACCAGTCTCTCTTCAGGAGGAAGATGAGACTCTCCTAAAGACTCTCGGCATCAGAATAGACTCCTTGGCAATGACTTTTGAATGGAGATCTCTCTGTTCAGTACTTTTCCCATCTTCATCACCAAAATAACATACCCAGTTTCTGCACTATGAGAGAAGAATATATCTTAAAGATCTTATTTTTCTATGCATTTATATTAGTCAATGTTTCAAAAAGATTTTCTGTGCGGATGAATACATGGATGATTGGTTAGCAATAGTCCTGTCTAAACTTGTAAACCTGGTGACAACTATAGATTCGCATCAATAGCATATGCCTTAGTATTGCATACATAACCCCATTAATCATCAGTTCTAGGAGCATTTCTCTTCAATAATTATAGGGGAAGCCAATACAAATCAAAGGGTGGTGGTGGGGGGTAGGAGGGGTCAAGGAGCAAGCTGGCAATTACCCAGCAAATAGAGACAAGAAGCTACTTTAAAATCCTAGAAAGTTAAGATAGCATTTTCTCAGTTTACAATCGGAAATGTTGTTGTCATTTTTCTCTACCTCTCTTCTTGAAAAATGATTATGCTGATTTAATAAATAATTACATAGATCAATAAGGAGGATGTAATGTGGATTTATTTAAATTATCCATGAACAAGAGCATAGGGGAGTATTGATGCTCACCTACTTGATGATTGTATTTAACCCTGGGGAATTGGGAAAGAAATCATTCCATAGTTTAAAAGAAGAAAAATCAGCAATTTCCACTAGATTATATTTCTGTAGAAAAATAAATATGGTTGGCAGTTTTTAATATTTGATGCACCTGAATTAGTATTTGTTATAATACCTCCAAATGTGTATATTACATATGGAAGTTAGTAGTAAAGTATTCATCTATTAAATATGCTTAGAGTTTTTTATTTGTTTGTTTTTGCATTTTACCACTTGGAGCCAAGATACATATTCCATATAGGGGACCAGAGAGACTGTTATTTGAGATACTGCTGGTTGCAATGGTTCACTATTTCATGGTGTTACAGTTATGACTTTATATACTCTTGTGAGTGATAATGAATTCTATATTATGACTGTCAGGGAATTTTCTCATCACCATAGTCTGTATTGCATAGTCCTGATGAGTCAGTATTCTGGAACTACACAGAAGGCCAATTATAGTAACTGAGAAGCCATTGGAGGACAAACTCAATTTGACAAACTCAATAAGAAATTATCTACAGAGCTCGAATTTGTAATATTCCTTAACAAGATGTTAGCAACTACAACAACAACAATAAAAATGTTAAATCACTTAAGAAATGTGTTTTTCTACTTAGATGCCCCAGGCCTTAATTCAATTTATTCATTGATCAAAAGACCCACTACTTCATATAATTAAAACTTTTTTTCCTATAAATTCCCAAAGCAAAAGTTCCTGAATACAGTAACAAATAATTTTAAGAAAAGAAATATGCAGATAGTTTTATATGCATTAAGGTAAAGGAAATTCCATTCCCTCCAGTGTCAGATCAAATGCTTCATGTTTCGCTTTAATGATTCTGTCTCTATTACTCCTCACTAAAACACATAAAATTATAGTCTATTTTACAGCAGGTCACCTTTAAAATTATTGATTTTTCTAATAGAAATCCAGGAAGGCTTTATAATTTAAATATGAATTGTCTTCCTTTTTGATGTACTACTTCTATTAGTGAGTTTTTCAGGAACCAAAGATAATGTTATTAGGAAATGATTCTGATCATCTTATTTTTCCAATAATTATTTTCAATAATTCCAAACAAACCCTTTCTTTTCCACTAGTGAAAAAAAATTGGTGTGAAAATGAAAACACCAAATCTTTATTTTCATAAAGTAAATAATCTTTATTGGCATTAGAATGCAGACAAGTGTAAGGTATTTAAAAGAAAGTAAGTCTTTTATATAGAGATTTGAAGACTTTTATGAGTGCTAAATAAGAATTCTTGGTGAATTGTTGCTAAGAGGTGTTTTAGTTTCTTAGCTGTTTAAATTAATTTGCTTTTCATTTTAGATCATGATTAAAATATGTACTTTTATTTAACTAACCTGCTTTTGATGTTTTCAGGTGCAGCCGCGCTGACTCCCATCATAATGACATTAAGTAACAGAATGGACCTGAGCCTATTGATGCAGGCCCCAATCCATCTTCTTGAAGATCTTTCTTTTATTTGTTGACACTTTATTAACTAATGGCTGCCTTGTTTGGTGTTATTGAGAGGAGTGGCTACATTAAAATAAAGATGTTATACTCTTTGTTATTATATAAATAAATATGTATTATATTATGTGTTTTAAACAATTTTATATTTCAACACATTATCTATATCCTAAGGGACACTATGATGTTTATAGTCCCTAGGCAAAGTGCTCAGAACAATTTTCCTTTATCTCTCTCTACTCTTGTTTTAAATAAAAGCTTTTCAAACATATTTTAAAAAAATAAAATGGCTCAAGACGAAAGAAGATGGCATCTAATTAGATTTACTTGCGCAGAGCTCCTGCTGCCAGACCACAAAATTGGGAGTTAAGGTGAAGGACACCGGGAAGCAGAGTCCTGAAATTTGAATCAGGGGACTAGGGTCTGTCCTGAACCCAGCTTTTTTATCATTCCCACTCACGAAGCAAACCAAGAACACACTAAATCACTCAAAGTTTGGTGTGCTGGGTTCATGGTCTCCGGCTGAGCAATTACCAGCGCCATAGTTTGGAAGTGAGTAGCTATTTCCTCAGGCTGATGCTCCAAAGGGGACATAATCCCAGACACGAGAACCTTTGAAAGCTAGTGACAGAACCCCACACCAGAGCTCCCTGTCCTGTTAGCTGCCTTAAGCTCATAGCCTAGGGATCAGGTCAGTGGGTACTCATAGATCTGGAGCCACTGAGTCATTTACCTGAGTCAGGTTGCAGTGTGGCAGAAAAATAAGCAGAGAATCTCAGTTCAGGGGGTGAATTCAGTTCCAGTTGGCCAAGAAGAAACCAACCTCTCTGATAAGCTGGATCTCTCCCTTCTGGAGGTCAGCGTGACAGCCCCCAAATCAGGACACCCATAAACCCAATATAAAAAAGGGAGAAAAAATATTTTCTCAGTAAAAACTGCAAATCCGGGCCTCATTATTTAACTCCTAGACAACAGGTAGACCGAGTCCTTTAACATACTTTAGCATAATAAGGGAGTCTGTGGAAGGAATGCCAGAGGTTAGCTACAGAGCCCAGAGGTTATCAGCATAGCAAAGACCCCTTGGAGCAAGCCTCAGGTTCAGAATAACTTAATTCAATTCCAGCAGGCCAGGGGAGATAAAATAAAAAACAACAAACCTTTGACCTATTAGGGCATCAGCTGTCCTGGACAAGGTAGGACAACAAGCCCAGTGGTGGGAGCTATTGTGCACTTTCAGTGATCCTACACACATCTGGGGAGGTCTTTCCTGTCCGGGGACCCCACACAGGGCTGAGAGATCACCCTCCCTCCCCGCTGCTGTAGTACTACACACGCACAGGGCAGTCATACCAGTGAACTCTAGCGCTCAGCACCTCTGCAGGATCTGTTGCCTGGCCTCTGCTGTGATCTTGCCTTCGAGGGTAATTCTGTCCAGCATCTGAGGGAGCCCAACCAAGCAGGCACACCACCCTGCTACCTTGCGGCAGGGTTGGAACTCCTCCAGCCCAGCGGTCAGGCAGCCACGTCTCAGTTATCTCCTTACTTATTGCTCTTTTTCTTCTCTCTTTATGCTGTCTCCCTTCTATCTTTCCCACCACACGAAGTCTCATTTTGCCCTGTTTTGTTTTTCTCTTTTTCCTCTTCTGTCCCTCTCTTTCCTTTCATACACTGGTTTCCAGGACACGACCCTACAGCTAGGGCAACTCAACCCAAATAGCAGGAGCAATTCGAGCCTGCCCTCTGTGGGAGCGCTGCACACCACACAAGGCAGTGTGCCAGCCCTCTGCAGAGCTCCAAGCTGCTGAGAAACTGCAGTCTGGCCTCTATGGTTATCTTGCCAACTAGGACAATTCTGCCCAGCACCGTAGGGACCCTGTACACCAACCTGACACCTTGGGGCAGGGTTTGAACCCCTCCAGCCCAACATTCAGGTGATCAGGGATCAGCTATTCCTTTATTTTTTATTTATATCTTTCTTCTCTCTTTCCCACCAAAGCCAATCTTAGCAACCACAGTTGTGATTTTTCCTTTCTTTCTCTTTCTGTCTTCTCATTTTTCTCTTCTTTCTTTTTTTTCCTGTTTCTCTCCTCTCCCTCTCTTTCCTTCCACATGCCAATGCTGGTTTCCAGCTCCCTACCCTCTGTCTAGGGTAACTCCGCCCACCCAGTGGGGAGAGCTCCAGCCTTTCCTGTGACAGTGCTGCTCACTTCATGAGGCAGTATTACACATGGCATGGTACGGGGCTCAGCTATCTTTTTATCTATTTTTCTTCTCTTTTCTTTCCTTCTTTTCTTCTTTTGCTTTCTTCTCTTTTTACCTTCTTCTATGTCTGCCCTCTCTCCCACTGCAGTCTCAGCAGATTCAGTTTTCATTTTTTGTTGTTTTCTTTTTTTGACGGTTTTTACTTTTGTTTTGTCTTTGCATTTTGTGTGTGTGCATGTGTTAGTTTGCTTTTTATTTTTGCTTTTGGCTTTGTTTTCTCCTTTCTATTTCTTCTTTTCCCCCGCTCTTTCCCTTCACAAGCCACTACTGGCCTCCAGGCCACTCCCCTCCACCTAGGGAAACTCTGATGGCCCAGTTTGGGGAGCTCCTGCCCACACCTTTTGGCTTTACACACATCTGGGAAAATCATTACCATTTCCACCATACCCCAAACAACTGGCAGAAGTCCAGCCTATACCCCAAGGCTCTGCAAGTGACTATGAAAACTCCAGACCACCATCTGTGGTGCTCAAAGCTGCTGCAGAAACATCTGCCAAACCTCCACAGCAATCTCTCCAACTAGGGTAATTCCGCCTGCCATCTATGGTGTTGTACACCAAGGAGGGTACATCCACACACCCTAGCGGCACTCCAGTTGCAGACTGAAACACCACACACCACCTGAGGCACTTCAAGCATTGTGAGACACACCACTACAGCTTAAATGTTCCTGATCATTAGTGATAAGATATATATAAATTAAAACTACTATGAGATACCACCTAACACTCTTAAAGATAGCCCAGTTCAAAAAACCAGAAAGCAAGTGTTGGAGGGCCTTTGGTGAGTAGGAAGTCTCATCCAGTGCTGGTGGACCTATAAATATGTACAGTCATTATGGAAATTGATTTGACAATATCTAAATCAGATGGATATTGAGCTACCATACGACCCAGCAATCCCCCTACTGGGCATATATATACCTAGAAGAGGCAAGAAACAAACCACGACCAGACATCTGTGCTCCAAAGTTCATCGCGGCACAGTTCACAATTGCAAGGAGTTGGAAATAAACCAATTTCCATCAACAGACGAATGGATCAAAAAACTGTGGTACAGACATACAATGGTGTGTTAGTGTGGGTACTTTAGAGGAAAAAATCCACAGAAATTCATATATAAGAGAGAGTTTTATATAAAGGTTACGTGCGCATTCAATAAAATATTCCAACCTAGTGCTGCTCAAGCCCACAAGTCCAACATTAACCCATATGTCTGACACCAATCCACAAAGTCCTCCTCCATCTCACAAAGCAGAAACAATGATGCCAACTGTAGGAGGAAAGCCAAGTCAGTGAATGTGTAAACATCTCAGTGCTGGCAGGGGTCTCCACACGGCTGCTCTAGCACCCAGGACGCCATCAGGGTAGGTCCATGTGGCTTCTCCTCAGGGATGTCTTCAAGTAAGTGAACCTTGCCAGCTGAAGCAAGGAACTGGCTAAGGCAACTGCACCCTGGTCTGACCATCAGAAAGCAAGAGACCTGAGAAGTAGAAAGGTGAGGTTCACGAAGCCATTTATCCTTCCGCCCTTCAAATAACCCCATGTGTGTTTATCTGCCAGGTTGGCACAAAAAACTTTAGCTATATCAAATGGAGTACTATATGTCCCAAAAATTCAGCAATGAATGAAGCATATTGCCACGTGGGAAGAACTTCAGGAAATCATGCTAAGTGAAATAAGTCTATCACAAAAGGACAAGTACAACATGAGTCCACTGAGGTAAGTTTAAAAACAGAAACAAAAACGGGGCATAGGGGGAAAGCTACATCCCTGGGGTGAGGTCCAGCTATTATGACAGGGACCAAACCCAATCCAGGGATACACATGACAGCCAACTAAATAAGAAGGGGAAAGAAATACTTTTTTTTAAAGCCATAGGTAGCTGGGGAACAGCACACTAATCCAAGGGAAGGGTATGTTTATATCTCCACAGGAGAGGGAGAGACCAGGCTTCAACCTGATGCATCAAGATGTGAATATAACATACCAGCATATACCAGGGAACCAACAGAGAGGTCTGCTGGGCTGGTTCCAATCCCAACTATTTGGACAACCCCCTCACCCTCAGAAAAATGCAGCTCAGAGGACAGCACTGGGGCTACAGCTTGGGGAGAGGAGAACCTCGGATTAGGCATGTGAAAGGGATGGAGAGGTAGGAGAGCACATCCTGGCCCACCAAGTCCCAAGGATGATGTTCCTGCTCAGATCAGACAGTGCACTTGGGAAGGACCGTAGTGCTGACCCTATGGTGGAGACAGTGCAGGAATAATTCACGGTCTGGTCCCATCATGCTGGGTAAGGCACTGAGGGCATGTAGCAGAGCAGCAGATGGACCAGACTGATGAAACCCCCAGGGAATACCGATAACAAGCTTTGGAGTCAGAGTGTGGCACCCCATTAGACTTGACTGGAAAACACTCATAAAGGTCAATAAACAGACCTTGAACAATTTATAGGCTTTTCTATTTCGGTCAGTGGCTGTCTTTTTGTTTTTGTTATTTTGCTGTTGTTGCTATTGTTTTGTTAGTTTTGATTTCCTTTGTTGGTTTATTTGGCATTGCCTAGTTTTTGCACTTTTTAATGTATCTGCATGTGTATCTAGATAAGATAGGCGTCATAAATAATTCGGAGATGAAAAGAAAGGGACCAAAGATTCTATGGGGGTGTGGGAGAAGGGGAGGTGAGAGAAAGGAAAGGGAGGGGGGAACAACCCAAGGACAAGAAAACAACAAGTGAACTAAAATCAATGGAAGGAAGGTCATAGAATGCCTAGTGGGTTTTAATCAAGGGCAATGTTGTAGCGAGGAATTACTAAACCCGAATTAAGACTGAACATGTTGGTGAGACAAGAGGGAGAAGTAAAAAGAAAATAGAGGAAAAAACCAGGAAGTCAAGGGCATTTATAGAGAGCCAAATACAGGCATGTACATATGTGTATATGTATATAAAGGAACATAATGAGAAAGGAATAGAACTATGTATGTTAAGAATTAAGGTTGCAGATGGACATTGGGCCTCGAATTAAGTAGTCCCTTAACACAAGAACACTTTGTTCTAACAATCCGGCATTCTGTGATGCTCCCCTTCCCAATACGATCATTGAAGACAAAATAGGTGCATAATCAAATGTAGTGAAGAAAGCTGATAGTGCCTGGCTATAAAAAGACATAGTGTGTGGGGTCTTAAAGGCTTGATTAAACAAGCAGCCATCTAGTTTAGAAGCAACAAAGCCCATGTGGAAGAAGCACACCAGCCTGTGTGATCATGAGGTGTCAATGGGCTCAGGTATCAGGTATCTAAGACCCAGAATAAAACCATACCAAAGGTGAATGGCGGGGGTGGGCATGGAGTGGAGACCCAATGCCCATCTGTAGACAATTGGACATCCCCTCACAGAGGGGTCATAGGGAAGAGATGAGCCAGTCAGGGTGCAGTACAGCACGGATGAAACACACCACTTTCCTCTAGCTCTTTGGTGCTTCTTTCCCACCACTATCATGACCGCAATTCTTCTTTACGAATCGGATTAGACCAGAGCATGCACACTGTTACAGAGAAGTGCTCGAAACACAGGGAATTCAGGATAGATAAACCCCTCAGGGCCAACAAGGAGAATAGAGATACCAGGAGGATTAGGAGAGGGTGGGGGTAAGGGAGAATTGATCACAAGGATCAAACTAGAACCCCCTCCCAGGGGGACAAAAAATGGAAAAGTGGGTGAGGGGTGACAGAAGACGATGCAAGATATGGAAAAAATAATCTATAACTTATCAAGGGTTTGTGAGGAAGGATGGGCAGGAGAGGAAGGGAGAAGAAATGGGGAGCAGATATCAGGGGCTCAAGTAGGAAGAGAATGTTTTGAAAATGATGATAGCAGCATATGTGCAAATATGCTTGACACTCTGGAGGAATGTATGGATTGTGATAAGGATGTAATTGCCTCTGATAAAAGTATTTAAAAAAATAAATTAAATGGTATCTATTCATTTAAAAATCAAACTATGCACATAATTATTGTATACATGTATAAGGCATTGTGTATTTCAATATAATTCAGAGAGCTTTTAAATTTATAATAAATACGCGCTTTTCATGAAGCATGCCAAAATGCCACATGAAAACAAGAAAAGATGATTTTTACCAAATACAGTTCACTAGTCCTTCACTACTGGGCTGTTCAAGTATGTTTTTAGGAAGAACCCAAGATACAATCTATCTGTCTCCCTTTTAAGGAACATTTTAGCTTTGTGTTTTCCAGGCCAGATGTGTTCACTCATCTGACAGGCCATGATATATTCAATACACTTCACTAATAATTTTTATTGAAATGCAGTTTTTTCCTTCACTGTTCTTTATTCTCTTCTAATGTGCATATGAGGTAACAGAATATGCTGGGTTCAAGCAAGCTCACCTTACCCTCAAAGTGACCTCTCTGGTTTCTAAACTTCCAATACGTCTTTTGCAGTAGATTTGTCCAAAACAATAAAATATTTGATTTGTGTTATTTATTTTTTAAAATCTTGTGAATCAGGTAATATTCACAGAGCCAGTCACCAGTTTTACATGTTACAATTCATGCACATTTTTGTTTCAACTGACCCCATTCACTTATCTCGCACCCTCCTGTGTTTTCTGCTTGTGTTCCTCAGTTTTCCTCTGTCCTTCAGTAGGTGCTGCACTTTGTATCTTAAATGTTCTATTATTCCACAGTGGGATGAAATTAGTTTCAGACCTGAAGCATGGTCAAGGGCCATCCTGGTACATTGGAATTCTACCAGTTTCTATGTGATTAATAAACCCAGTCTATTTCTTGTCTAGAGGTTTTAGGCCCCATTTTTCTCCCACTCTATTCAGGACCTTCTAATACGATCGATTTCAAAGCAGCTGGTAGTAGTATCCAGACACTATCTAGTTAATCTTGTTTAAGAGTGGTAGAGGCTGATTTTTTTTTTATCCATTACTCTATCAGACTAAATGTTTTCGTGTGTCTTTCAATTTTCATTATTTCTCTAGGTGGGGAAAGACAAATAGTTGAACCTTAAATATTTGTTCACCATTAAGCTTTTAAGACCCTAGTCCCTACTTACCATAGTCACTATGGCATAGTAACATATAGAACATTATCTTTGTGGACTGTACAATGCCAATTAAATATATTTTATCAAATATCTATATATTCATGGGTATACTCTCATTCTCCTTCTTCTACCAGTTCATCCTCCATGTATATTCAAGAATCGACTATTGCAGAATTGTGTGTATAAGAACATTTCCCTCAAGGGAGGGGAAAAAAAGAGGACCTGATGCAAAGGGCTTAAGTGGAGAGCAAATGCTTTGAAAAATGCTTAGGGCAATGAATGTACAGATGTGCTTTATACAATTGATGTATGTACATGTATGGATTATGATAAGAGCTGTATGAGTCCCTAATAAAAGGTTTTTTTTAAAAAGAACATTCCCCTCAATGTCTGTAATTCTTAGAAATCTCCCAATGTCTTGCTTGGGTACAATAAACTTTTTGTTGACCTACCTCATATTGTATAGTGCCTTCTAATTCACCCAAAGTAGCATTTGTTGAGGAAGATCAAGGATTGTAGCCTTCAGAGTGGATTAAAACTCAATGTAAAGAAGACAAGAATCCTGGCAATGGAATCAATAGGTAACAGCATGATAAATGGAGAAAAGACTGAAGTTGTCAAGGATCTTATATTGATTGGATCCACAATCAATGTTCATGGAAGCAGCAGTCAAGAGATCAAAAGATGTATTATATTGGGTAAATCTGCAGCACAAGACCTCTTCAAAGTATTGAAAAGCAAGGATATTTCTCTAAGTGTGCCTGATCCAAGCCATGGTGTTTTTAATTGTCTCATATGTATGTGAAAGTTTGTCATTGAACAAGGAAGACCCAAAAAAATGGATACATTTAAATGATGGTGTAGAAGAAGAATATGGTTTGGAAGTGTGCTTGAGGCATCCCTGGCTGATTCCATTCAGTGCAAGTCATGACAAAAAATGTACATAGTTAATTGTGTTGTGCAATATGGACTCATGCAGTTATGCAAGGTACATAAACATACATTGTACATACAAAGAATTCTCAATGCATTTATGAATAAATATAATACATAAATAAAAATTTTAAAAAGAAGGATATGGAAAGTACTGTGGATTGCTAACAGGACAAGTTATTCTGTCTTGGAATAATTAGGGCCTGAACCATCCTAGGAAGCAAAGATGTCAAGGCTTCCTCTTACATACTTTGCACATATTGTCAAGAGAGACCAGTCCCTGGAGAAGGGCATCCGGTTTAATAAAGTAGAGGGGGAGGTGAAACAGAGGAAGACCTTCAAGGAGCGGGATTGACACAGTGGTTGCTACAATGGCTTCAGGCACAGAACGATGATAAGGATAGGCAGGGACGGGTAGTGCTTCATTCTGTTGTGCATCAGGTTGATATGGGTCAGAAACTACCCAACATACATTGATGTACCTTCTAGTCAATGACATTAATTCCCACCCACCCTCTCCCAGCCCTGAGAAGCATCAAAGAATGATACTCCTAGTGTGAAAACCTCTTCATATACTGATCGCATACCATATCCATTTGCAAAAGAATGAAGCAGGACCCATATCTCACATCATGTAGAAAAATGGACTCAAGTTGGATCAAAGACCTAAATGTAAACTTAGAAATATAAAGATCATTAATGAAACAATAGGGACAAATGTAAGGACCCTAATACAAGGCATAAATATGAAACCTGCAAACAGCAGGAGATCAAATAGATGACTGTGACCTCTTAAAAACGAGACCCTAAATTGTACAAATTAATAACAATTAAAAAAAAACAAATCCATAGAATGTGAAAATATTTTGACCGAGACATATTGAACAACGAACTAATCTCTCACATTTATTGAAAACTTCTATATCTCAACATGAAAAACATAAATATCCCAATTAAATAATAGACTAAGGACACCAGCAAATACTTCACCAAAGAAGACATTCATGTGACTAAAAAACATATGAATAAATTTTCTCAGGGATTTGCCATTTGAGAGCTGCAAATCAATTCAAGGACATATCACCTCACCAAAACAGCAATAGCAAAGTTAAGACAACAACCGATAAGAACAAACACCGGTGAGGGTGTGGACAGGCAGGAGCCCTCCTACACTGTTAGCGCCATTGGTTCAGTTCCAACTCCTAGTGATCCTATGAACAGAATGCAACACTGCCTGGCTCTCCTCCTGGTTTATCCTGACAAAAAATCCAAAATATGTGAGATGAAGTCTCATCATCCTTGCTTTGAAGAAACATTCTGGTTGCACTTCTTCCAAGACAGATTTCTTTGTTCTTTTGGTAACCCATGCTATTTTCAATGTTCTTCACCAAAATCATAATTCAAATGCATTGATTTTTTTCTTTAGTGGAACTGTAAAAAGGAGAAATCACCATGGAAAGCAGAGTAGCAATTTCTCAAAATGTTGCGAATAGAAATACTATATGATCCAGTAATTCTACTTGGCATAAATCCTAAAGAATTAAGAGCCAAGACATGTATAGATATAGACACACTCATGTTCATGACATCACTATTCACAACAGACACAGAAACAACCTAAATCCTGATCCGTAAAAATTGGATAAATGTGGCACATACACACAGTAGAACATTATAAAATATTAAAGGAGGAAATGAAAGCAATTTAAAAGTAGTTTAAATATCTAGGAGGAGAATGGAACTGATATATCTTTGTATTTCTTGATGTAATATTATATGAAAAAAATACACATATTAATTTCATCTTCAATCTAGTAAGTGCAACAAACTGCATAAAACAGCACTTTGTTGTTTCCTTCTTCAAATGAATAAAAGTACAAAAGTATGTAATATATGTACTTTCATGAATACGGTTTCTTCCTATATTTCTATCCTTAAATTTGTATATATATTTAAAACCTTTTAAAATTGTGAAATATAACACACAAAGGGAAAGGACAACAAAAATAAAGGATAACAGTGAATATGAGAAAATGAGCCTGGAGGACATTGTGTTGAGTGAATTATCCATAAAAAAATCCAAACATTTGATTTCATGACTTTGCCTTCCATAGGTGTTGATTTTGGTTCTCAGTAAAATGAAACCCTTGATATCATTAGTATTTTCTATCTACTGGTATTAGGTGGGAAGTTAAGCTTTTTAGTCTAGTTAAACGACATGTACACATGCAAATATATTTATGTATGAGGATGGGGAAATAGATCTCTGTGCATATATTTATAGGTTTAGTATTAAGGTAGCAGAAGGACATTGGGCCTCCACTCAAGTACTCCCTCAATGCAAGAATACTTTCTTCTATTAAACTGGCATTCTATGATGCTCACCTTCCAGACACAACTGCTGAAGACAAAGTGAGTGAATAAGCAAATGTGGTGGAGAAAGCTGATTGTGCCCAGCTATCAAAAGATACAGCATCTGGGGTCTTAAAGGGTTGAAGGTAAACAAGCGGCCATCTAGCTCAGAAGAAACAAAGCCCAAATAAAGAAGCACACCAGCCAGTGTGATTATGAGGTGCCAAAGGGATCAGTTATCAGGCATCATCAGAAAAAAAAAACCTTATCATAGTGAATGAGGTGAAGGGGTTGTTTGGAGTGTAGACCCAAAGCCCATTTGTAGGACACTGGATATCCCCTTACAGAAGGGTCTCGAGGAGGAGACCAGCCAGTCAGGGTGCGATGTAGTAATGATGAAAAAATACAACTTTCCTCAAGTTCCTAAATGCTTCCTTCCCCCACCTCCCCCCACCATGATGATCCCAATTCTACCTTGCAAGTCTGGCTAGACCAGAGGATGTACACTGGTACAGATAGGAACTGGAAACACAAGGGATCCAGGGAGGATGAATCTCTTCAGGACCACTGGTGTGAGAGGCAAGGGTGGGTTGGAAAAGGAAAATTGATTACAAGGATCTACATGCATGTGACCTCCTCCCTGGTGGATGGACAAAAGAAAAGTGGGTGAAGGGAGATGTTGGCAGGGCAAAATATGACAAAATAATAATTTATAAATTATCAAGGGTTGATGAGGGAGGGCTGGGCAGGGAGGAAGGGGAACAATGAGGAGCTGATGCCAGGGGCTTAGGTGGAGAGCAAATGTTTTGAGCATGATGAGGGAAATGAATGTACAAAGGTGCTTTACACAATTGAAGTATATATGGATTGTGATAAGAGTTGTATGAGCCCCTAATAAAACGATTACAAAGAAAAAGATTAAAAGAACCAAAATTAAAACTTTAACCAAATGTATCCAACAGTAAAAAAATTTTTTTGAGTCAGTATACTCTTCACCATTTAATACATTTCATTGAATTATTCTACTTTATACTTATTCCTTTAGTGTCCTCAAAAATATCTGACAAAATCAAACATTCATGAATCCATTTCTTTAATAATTCGAAACAACTTTGGAATTATCATGTACTAGAAACTGTACTTGACTTACTGGGTAGGAAAAAAAGGTGAAAATATCTGATCCCTAGATGTAATAATTCAGATTGTATTGGTAATACATATGCAAGCAATTACTTATTGTATCTTGCAATAAGGGTGTTGCAGATGATTAAGAACATAGCTGCTATCTGAGAAATTAGACATTCAAATACACCGAGATACCTCATACGAAAGGGATACTTTTCTACTTTCAAAACATCACAGCCATTGGCAAAACGGTGATGTTCAGTTCTATTCTGAAATACACAGGGTCTTCATGAGTTAGGTTTCATTTGATGGAAACTGGTAGAGGTAGTGACTTAAGCATTAGTAAAATTATACACAATGGTTTATTCATTTTATACTGATATCATAACAAATTACCACAATTTTAGTAGCTTAAAAGTGGTTATCTTTGGGACTGCCAACTGCCAGGTCAGCACCTTGAAACCACCGATCTACTCTCATAAACAGTTAGTGTCGAAAACTCACAATGGCAATTCTTTTCCATCCTGTATGGTGGGCACAAGTTGGAACCAATTCAATGGCAGTGAAAGTGTGAGAAAACAAGAGAAATGTATGCTCTTCCTATTCTAAGACTCAAGGTTCTAAAATCAGCAAGGCTTCATTTCTTCTGGTGGCTCAGAGAGATGATCTGTTTCCTCATCCTTGTTTCACTTCCGTAGGATGCTTTTCTCTTCCAGAATCCCGAGGCTGCTGGACCCATTCACGTATCACTTCCACCCCTTCTTCCCTTTGCCAATCCACCTAACACTCACCTGGTGCCCCGCCTTCCACCTATAAAGATTTATGAGATTACATTGGGCCCACCCACGTAATCTGGAGTAATTTCCCTATTTTGAGATCTCTAATTAAATGACACTACATAGTACCTTTACTATGTAAGTTAACATACAGATTCTGGAGATTAGGGATTGATTATCTTTGGGAGCTCTTATTTAATGTACTACTACTACAAAAAGGTAATTTGGAAAAGAAAAATATCATCCTTGAACAGAGACAAGACTGGGGGAACCCTTAAGGAGACCCACTTTGAATCTAGCATTAACAATTATTGGTATTTCTTTGATATGTAAAGAATACAGAGAGGGACCAGCAGAACTTGCTCATAAAAATGTGCCTTAATTCATAGTAGTCACTATATCTAGGCTTTACTTAGGGAAATACATTGCCAAAGATAATGGGGACAGCCTGACAGACTTGGCATTTAAGAACTGAGATCCCAGATGAAGCAAAATTCAACCAGATCTCTGGGAGTAAGATGATCTGAAGAAATGAATACCGATTGTCAATCTCATTTTTATTGTAACCTCTTATTGAGCTCCAGGCTCTCTAAAGATCTTGAACTTGATTATTGCCATACAATCCTTATATTTTATACTACAGAATCAATGTGTGTAAAGATCACATTAATTATCCTTAGCTTTGCATTGAAATCATTTTTCTTCTCCTGTGATCATTTCTATTCCTAAACCTACCACCATCATCGTAGCCTCACTGCACACAAGTGAAGTGGCATTTGTTCCTCTCCTCATATCTCCAGTTCAGCTCATTTCCCAATACTTTCATGTCCAACCCATTACAAATGGCCAAATATCAAAACCATTGCCAATAAGAACCACACTCTCTCTTTAGTGGTTTATTGTCTTATTTTGATTGAAATTATATGCTCAATTTATTTTAAAAAATCCACACTTTAAAATTTTTGTTTTGAACTAAGATATTAGAATTAAACATAGGGGCGGGGCATTTTGAGGATTAGTAGATGCATTACAACCTGGAGATTCTCGGAGTCATCCCTAAATTAGTAGGATACACTCTCTTCTCAGCATCAACAGTCTCTCTACTGGAGAGCAATGGGAAAGGAGTTCCAGTTATGTCCCTGAGTGCACAGACTAAGGCAGGGTGGGGGCTGATTTGAAGCAGACAGGTGGGCAAAGTATTAGACAGCAGATTAAGGGAATAAATGCACATCATGGGAAGAAACAATAGGAGTAGAAACAGCAGTCTGAATACTTGTAAATCAACACTGGTCAAGCACACATTAGATTGTGTGCTAGAAATAGACAGTATCTTATATATCTCATAATAAGTACCATCTCACCTTTTTGGGATAGAAAATAACTCTAAAATACTTGATAGTTAAGAATGCTTACAATGCAGAAAATTAGGTAATGTGGTATAAATATTGAACAGTAAATACTAACAATAAAATAATGTCAAAATATATGAGATGCACAGATTGAAAATTATTTTCCCCCAATTCTCACAGGCACACACAGTGTGAATTTCCAGGCTCATGAAAGCACATATTTCTGAACACATTACAATAAAAATTCTTAGCTTCAGAAGACCAAAGAGAAAGGGAAGCCTTCTTTATATCAGTACAGTCCCTTAGAACTTGCTTCTCTGCCAAGGAAAAAATTAAATTAATAAAATGTGAGTATTGTTGCTCTTTAATCTGTGTAAGCATAAAGATGCCACAAGTATAATATACAATGTTTTGTTGGCTTTTAGCAAATTCTAAGAGGTTCTGGAAAAGATAATTACTTGAACATAATTTGCTACATACATTTCTTTTGTCTTACAAGTTTATGCCTCACTACATAATTTGTAAGATTCATGTACAGTGGTTATGCATATCTGCTGATCAGTAGAAGGTGAAAAGCATGAATAAATCCTTAGAATATGCTATTTTAACATATTAACACAAGGACAATGAGCAGCTTAAAATACATTTAAAATGCTATTAAGGCTGTTGTGGCCATCTTAATGTCAGCTATCAATGAAAGTAGGTTGAATATCTGAAAATAATAAGAATAAGGCAAGACAGTCCCCAAAAAAGACTGTCTTCTTAATTAATCAGTTTTATAAGACTGTAAAAATTAAAAAGTGGATTTTGGAAAAGAACACTTAAATGGTGACATAATAAATGTCACTAAGTTTTACTATTCAAAAATTTTAAACTGTCAAAAAATTATTTTTAATTTTTAAACTGTCAGTGGAATAAAAAGAATAAGCAAATCTTGCATATGAAGTTCTTAAGGGATATGACTATTAAAAACACAATGAGACACTATTTCAGTGTTAAGAAGACAGATTCTCCATTGGAAAAATGATGATTTATCTATCAGCTCCAGTTCTTCAATGCAATATGGATATAGAAATGGGTTTTTGTGTACATATGCAGTTCATAGTAGAGGACAAAAATGTAGTTTATTATTTGATAACTTTAATGATATAAGCAATTTAACAATTGCCATTTTGTTATTAAGGAAGTTGTGTGGGTAAAATCAGCTTAACCACATATAAATATGAATTTTGAAATCTATTTATTTCTTCTCTAATATTTTTCAATAAGTAGAGTTAAATAACTCTCTATATAAATAGTCAAGTGATAAAGGATTGAAGATAAACCAGTGCCATCTAGCTGAGAAGCAACTGAGTCCAAATGGAAGAGGCACACCAGCTTGTGTGATCATGAGGTGTTGATGGGATCAGTTATCAGGCATCAAAGACCCAGAAAAAATAATATCAAAGTGAATGAGAGTGAGTGTGGAGTGGAGACCCAAAGTCCATCTGTAGACAATTGGCCATCCCCTTACCGAAGGATCACAAGGACAAGATGAGCCAGTCAGGGTGCAGTACAGCACTAATAAACATATAACTTTAAAAAAGAAAGAAAGAAAGAAAAGAAACACACACCCCAAAAATCAGTGGCAAGGAGGGTGTAGGAGGTCTGGTAGGGCTGGATCAAGAATAATGTGACCGAGAGGAATTCCTGAAACCCAAATGAAGGCTGAACATGGACGTGGGACAGGAGGAAAGTACAAAGGAATGGAGGAAAGAACTAGGCAGCAAAAGGTAGTCATAGAGATCTAAATACAGGCATATACAGATATAAATATATTTATATACAATGAGGGAGAAATAGATCTATGTACATATATTTATATGTTTAGTATTAAGGAAAAAGATGGACAGTGGTGCCCTACTCAAATACTCTCTCAACACAAGAACACTTTGTTCTAACAATTCGGCAGTCTGAGATTCTCACCTTCCTGGCAAGATTGCTGAAGACAACGGGTGCACAAGCAAATGTGGTGAAGAAAGCTGATGATTTCTGGCTATCAAAAGATATAGTGTCTGGGGTCTTAAAGGACTGAAGATAAACAGGCGGCCATCTAGCTAAGAAACAACAAAGCGCACATGGAAGAAGCACACCAGCCTACCCCAACATGAATGCTGAAGACAAAGTGGGTGCATAAGCAAATGCGGTGAAGAAAGCTGGCAGTGCACAGTTATGAAAAGATATAGAATCTGAGGCCTATAGGCTGGAAGATAAACAAGGGGCCATCTAACTGAGAAACAACAAAGCCCACATGGAAGAAGCACACCAGCCTGTGAGATCACAACGTGTCAAAGGGATCAGGTATCAGGCATCAAAGACCTAAAAAAAAAAATTCATAGCATTGTGAATGAGGGGGAGTTCAGAGTGGGGACCCAGGGCCCATCGATGGGCAATTGGACATCCTCTTGCAGAAGGGCCTCGGGGAGGAGACAAGCCAGTCAGGGTGCAATGTAACAGTGATGAAACATACAATTTTCCTCTAGTTCTTGAATGCTTCCTCCTCCTCCCCCACCCCCACCCCACCACACTATCATGATCCCAATTCTACCTTCCAAATCCGGCTGGACTAGAGGATGTACAGTGGTACAGATAGGTACTGGAAACAGGGAATACAGGACAGATGAACCCCTCAGGACCAGTGGTGAGAGTGGCAATGCCAGGAGGGTGGAGGGGAGGTGAGGAAGAAAGGGGGAACCGATTACAAGGTTCTGCATATAACCTCTTCCCTGGGGGACTGACAGTGGAGAAGTGGGTGAAGGGAAATGTTGGATGGTGTAAGATATGACAAAATAATTATAATTTATAAATTATCAAGGGTTCATGGGGGAGTGGGGAGCTGGGAGGAAGAGGAAAAATGAGGAGCTGATACCAAGGGCTCAAGTAGAAAACAAATGTTTTGAGAGTGATGAGGGAAACAAATGTACAAAAGTGCTTGACACACGGATAGATGTGTGGATTGTGATAAGAATTGTACAAGCCCCAATAAAATGAATTAATTCCCCCCCCCAAAAAAAGAAAATAAACATAAAACTTTCCTTTAGTTCTTTAATTCTTCCTCCCCGCCACTATCATGACCCCAATTCTGCTTTACAAATCTGACTATACTGGAGCATGTACACGGGTATAGATAGCTGGAAACACAGGGAATCCAGGACAGATAAACTCCTCAGGACCAATATTGAGAGTAGTGATACCAGAAGGGTAAGAGGAAGGTGGGAAGAGAAAGGGGGAACCGATCACAGGATCTACATATAACCCCTTCCCAGGGGGATGGACAACAGAAACATGGTTGCAGGGAGACATCGGATAGTGTAAGACATGAAAAAAAATTTTTAATAAATTATCAAGAGTTCATGAGGAAGGGGGTAGGGCAGAGGGGAAAAATGAGGAGCTGATACCAAGGGCTCAAGTAGAAAGCAAATGTTTTGAAAATGATGATGGCTACAAATGTAAAAATGTGCTTGACACAATGGATGGATGTATGGATTGTGATAAGAGTTGTACTAGCCCCAATAAAATGATTAAAACAAAATAAATAACCAAGTGAATATTGTGTTTTCATCCTTACCTCATACCATACTAAAATTCTAACTCTAATTAGGCTATTAAAATAATGAAAGAAGTCAAACTGAATTTGCTGAAAGAAAACATATAAAATCTTAATGTCTTTAAGTAATGCAAATATTTCATAAACATAAATGCATAAATGAACAAATCAGAAAGGATGAAATATTGATAGATTATATTTCATCAACATTTAAAAAATAAAATTGTGTTCAAATTACATGTTAAGAAAAGGAAATGACCCTCACCCCTGGAGAGGACCTGAATATTAAATGTATCTCCACAAAATTCCTAAATCCACGGTATACAAGGAATTTTCTCAGCTCAGTAATAATAGGAAGTCACATGATAAAAATCTTGAAAACAATTTTAAATAAGGATTTCAAATACTACATATGAATTAGAAAAATATCTATACTGATATGCTCTCCATCTTAAGGGATATGACTATTAAAAACACAATGAGACACTATTTCAGACCCCCTAGAATTTCTAAAAAAATTTACATTAATAATGGCCCATCTCGGCAAAGATGCTTGGCAATTGTAGCTCCTATACATTACTTTTGATATGCATTGAAAATTTGTACAGTACATTTGGAATACAGTAATGAGACTTCTTTTGAAAATAAGCATGCACTGCTTCCTCATTTCCTGCACCCCCACCCAACCTCCAACCTTTGCAGCCTCCAGCTTGTTGCATGGTCATATCAATTTCATCTGCCAAATTGATTTATAATAACCCAAGTATCCATCTAATTAGTAAACAACTTGTGGAATCCCTATATGATAGCTATGGCTAGGAAAATAAGAAAGAATAATGTATTGACATGTGCAGCAAGTAGATGTTTCTCAAAAGCATTATGGTGAAAGAATTTGGATAATAAGGGCTAACTACAACTTGGTTCAATTTTTGTAAATTCTAGAAAGAGCAAAATTATAGTAAAGTACCGGATAGTAGTCAGAGGATGAAGGGTAGGCTATTTGCTGGTGGTAGAAAAGAGATGATGGAATGTTTTTGTTTGTTAGGAAAAGAATTACATCATACAACTATATACATTATTAAAATTTATTCTACTATACACTTGAAATTCATGAATTTCATTGTATGTAAGGTACACTTGAAAACAGTTGACAATTAAGTTTTAAACTCTATTTCCCCCCTATAGATTCAAGTTAAGCATTTACTAACTAGAGAAGGAAGATTGCCCTTGTTAACAAACATTTACATCAGAGGCCCAGGTCCTTTGTTGCTTGCGGCACATCACCTAACTTACAGAAAGTATGTCATTACATCATATATAGTATGTGCAAGATACATCATGCCTCAAGTATAGGCATACTCCAATCAAGTAAGGCAGGCCTTTACCTTATGCCTTGATTTTGGAGGACTAAATCAAATGTGATAAAATATGTGCTTACATAAACATGATGATTTCTAAAATCTGTGGTACTTAGGGAAGAACATATACCAATTTTAAATAAGATGTAGTTCCAAATGAACAGTAATGGGGCACTATTTACAGAATGTCCTTCTCATTTCATCCCTGTCAAATTAAGAACTTAGCATATGATGCATACCAGTGCTATCCGGTAATACAAGCAAAGTTCTAAAAGCAAACAAAACAGAAAACAAATATTCTGAAAATCAAAAGGTGATTGTAAAGTATAAATAAGAAAGGAAAACAGCATAAACTGTCAATTGGATTCTAAGACTTGTATAAAAGCAATCATGCAGTAAATTCTCATGAACATTTACCTTATCTGCTTGTGTTGATTAGTGACAATGTAAATAAAGGGCAGGATTTTATTCTGGAAAGCAAAGAATTGTTAAACGTAGGCAGCTTGAACTTCAAAGTGCTATCTCTAAATGGGCTAATTTACCTAAACATAATAAAGAAAATATGATTTTGAAATTCTGATTAAGATAGAGGATGAATAGCTGGTACAAATCACTATGATTGTTTAAGAAAGGAAATAGTGAAATTTGCAATTCTGTGAAATATACCAGTCATCAAAAGCAATGAACAATGTTGAAAACTTAAAGAACTTGTTAAACAAAACAAAAACAATAAGAGAGTTCAGTGCACTGTTTTCTAAAATGGATTTATCCCTGGACACTCTTAATGAATAAAATAAATTATTCAATCTGGATTGTTGCATGAGGCAACAAATCAACTACCCTCTTAAAATATACACCCTGAGTTTCATAATCTACTTTGCTATTGCCTTCCTTTAAAAATGCTTTGCCATTTACATGAGAAATTACAAATCACAACACTCTTCTATCCAGATGCTATATATTTTGATAACCAGTACCATCAGCTTTCTTCACCACCTTTGCTTATGCACCAGCATTGTCTTCAGCGATTGTGTTGGGAAGGTGAGCATCACGGAATACTAGGTTAAGATAACAAAGTGTTCTTGCACAGAGGGAGTACTTGAGTAGAGGATCAATGTCCGTCTGCTACCTTAGTACTAAACCTATACATATATGTACTTAGATCTATTTCACCATGTCATATATAAATATATTTACATATATATGTCTGTATTTAGACCTCTATTAATGCCCTTTGCCTCCCAGTTCTTTCCTCTATTTTCTTTTATTTTCTCCTTGTCCCACTATCAAGCTCAGCCTTCATTTTGGTTTCAGGAATTCCTTTCAGCTACATTGCCCTTGATCAAGCACCACCAGGCTGCCTACACTCTGCTCTCATCCATTTTAGATCACTTGCTGTTCTCTTGTCCCTGGGTTTGTTAACACCCACTTCCTTCCCCCCCGCCTCCCCCTCTCCCATGTCCCCCAGGAACCATCGGTCTGGTTGTTTTCTCCTCCAGATTGTTTATCCTGTCTATCTTATCTAGATAGACCTGCAGAGATAATAATGACAAAAAAACAAGACAGAGCAAAATAAAGCAACAGAACAAAACAACAACAAAAAAGAAAAACCTATAAATATTTCCAGGTCTCTTTGTTACCTCTAAGAGTGTTTTCTGGTTTAGTCTGATAGGGTGCCATGCCCTGGCCCCAAAGTCTATTCTTGGTATTTCCTGGGCACTTTGTTGCTGTTCCCTTTGCTGTTCTGTTGCATGCTCTTAGTGTTTTGCATCAGTGTGGTGGGGTCATATAGGGCATAATTCCACACTGTGTCACCAGTGTTGTCCCCTGTAGCACTATGGGTGAGTGAGGGATGTCATGTCTCTTAGTGGGGCCGACCCTATGCTACTCTCTGTGTGCATTGGCTGCTCTGAGCAGGGATATCATCCTCAAGGCTTGGTGGGCCAGGATGTGCTCCACTCTCTCTTCCTCCCCCTTCATTTGCTCCTGTGTGCTCGCTCTGATCAGACATGTCCTTCTCTCCCTGAGCGGTGGCTTCAGTGCTGTCCTCTGAAGTGAATCCTTCTGTGGGGAAGGGGGATGTCCACATATCTTGGATTTAGACAGTCCCATCAGACCTCCATAGAGTAGTCCTATCTAGTGTAGGCCATGTGGCTGGCCTTCCAGATTCTCCATATACCCAATATAAGAATTTGTCATCCTCTTTTTTGCTGTTCCTCCACTTTACAAACTATGACATCCTTCTCCAGGGACTAGTCCCTCATGATGACATGTCCAAACCACGTGAGACAAAGCCTTGATATCCTCGCTTCTACGTGACATTCTGGCTGCACTTCTTCCAAGACAGATTTGTTCAATATTCTGGGATCACATGATATATTTAATATTTTTCACCAACAACATAATTCAAAGGTATTAATTTTTCTCTGATTTTCTTTTCTCATTGTATATGAGGCTATTAAAAACACCACGGCTTAGATCATGGGAAACTTAGTCTTTAAAGTCACAATTTTGCTTTTTTTACAAATGAAGCTTATTTTTTCCAACCAATTTGCCTAATGTGATACCTTCTTTGGTTTCTGGACTGCAGCATACATGAGCATTAACTGTAAATTCAAGTGAAATGAAATCCTTGACAACATTTTCCCCCAGTGTTCATAATCATGTAGCTTTTTGGTCCAATGTAAGGATTCTCTTTTCTTTAAGTTGCGATGTAACCCAGTAATCCATATTAAAGATTGCATTCTTTTATCTTCATCTGTCTAATTAAAGTCCTCTTAGCTTTCAGCAAAGTTGTATCATCTACAGATCACAGTTTTTCTCAAATCCCAATGGCATATTTCCCCTCATGTACTCCAGATTTTTATATTATTGGTTCAGCAGAAAGAGACAAACAGTAATTATTATGTATATATAATAAATATTAGAATATGGTTTGCAAAAAGTCAAAATCTAGAAAACTTTCAAAATATGAAGTGGCATACATTAAGATTGGTATTGTACCAGAGAACAGATATTGATACCATTAAGAGCTATCGACACATGGAATTCAGGATAGATAAACCCCTCAGGAACATGTTGGAGTAGAGATATCATGAAGGTAGGGGCATGGTAGGGGTGGGGGAAGGGTGAAAGGGGGAACCCAACACAATACTGGGTATATAGCACCCCCTGAAGGAGACAAATAACAGAAATATGGGTGAAGGGAGACAATGGACAGTGTAAGATACAAAGTCATAATAACAATCTATAATTGAACAAGGATTAATGAGGGTGGGAAGGCCGGAGAAGGGAGGGATAACAATATGAGCTTATACTAAGGACTCAAATAGAAAATGTTTTGGAAATAATGATGGCAACATATGTATAAATATGCTTGATACAACTGATGTATGGTATGGAATGTTATAAGAGGTTTAAGAGCCTCCAATTAAATGACTTTAAAAAAAAGATCAATATTCTAGGCATTAATGAGTCAAAATGGACTGGTGTGACCACTGTTAATTAATGAAGCTATGGTTATATGATCTGTTATGCTTGTAATAATAAATTGAAGAGGACTGGTGTTGCATTTATAATTCATAAGAACATTTCACAATCTACCCTGCTGTACAATGCTGTCTGTGATAGGACAGTGTCCAGACACCTGCAAATGAACCCAAGTAAAAGGACTATTATTTAAATTTACATACCAATTACTAAAGCCAATGATGAGGAAATTGAAGAGTTTTAAAAATCAATTTCTACTGTTTGATATTGACAAACATGCATTAATGAAATCAACATACATTATATATGCATACCATATTCCAATAGTTATTAGATATTTACATTGCAAGTGTCTTTTCTCTATTATATTTTGTTTCTTATGCTTCTGAACAGAATGTTCATATCCATCCTCTGAACAAAAAATGAATCTTCAAATAGGAAAATCATTCTAATGGCATGAACATAATTTCTACATCCATATGATTCAAGGGTTGGTCAAATGTGTTTTACAAGACCTATTTAAATGTTGAAGACAGGATGTAACTTGAGAAGTGAGACATGCCTGACCCAATCTATGGTATCTTTTGTTAACTCGTATGCATGTATAAGTACAACAATAAATAAAGAAGACCACAGAAAAATTGATGCCTTTGAATTATAGTGTTGGTGGAAAATATTGAAAGTTCCATGGAATTCCAGAAGAACAAACAAATTTTCATTGGCAGACATACACCCAGAATGCTCCTTTGAAGCAGAAATATGGAGACTTAATTATGTATACCTAGGACATGTTATCAGGAGACCCCAGTCCCTGGAGAAGGACATTATGGTTAATAAATTAGAGCTATTGAAAAAGAGGAAGAAGTTCAATGAGAAGGATTGGACCAGTGGCAGTAGCAATGGAACCTAATTGTGAGGCTGGCGCAGGAACAGGCACTGTTTTATCTTGGTCTCTATAGGGATGCTATGAGTTGGAATCAACTTGATGGTACCGAACAATAACAATGCACTTGATTTACAGTGGTGGCGAAGAATATGGGAAGAACAATGGACTACCAAAGAACAAACAGTCTGTCTCAGAAGAAGTACAACCAGAATGCAGTTGCGAAACAAGGATGGGGAGGCTTCGTCTTATATACTTTGGACATGTTGTCTGGAGAGACCAGTCCCTGGAGAAAACATCATGCTTGCCAAGGAGGAGGGGCAAAGAAAAAGAGGGAGACCCTGCACACGATGGACTGACACAGAGGCTGAAACAATGAGCTGAAACATAAGAACAGTTGTGAGCATGGTGCAGGATCGGACAATGTTTGGTTCTGGTGTTCATAGCATCAATATGAGTTGACACCAACAATGGTATCTGCAAAAACAAGAACAATTACAATGGTGTATAACCATATTGTATAGGGGTATTGGTGGCATCATGACTAAATGTTCATATCATAACCAAAAAGAAGGCTGTTCTAATCCACTCTGTGATATAAAAGACCTAGCTATCCTCTCCTCTCAGGGTTCAAGTCTAGGAAACATGACTGGTCAGTTTTATTCTGTCACATTGTGACTGGGCATTGGAATCAACTTGATGGCCCAGAATAACAAAGACATCGTTCAATGAAAACAGTGACAACTAAGTAAACACTCAATCTTGTAACTGTCAGAAACCAATGTTGTTTGAATCTACAAGAAAGCATTCTTCATTATTTGTGGTGTTGCTCACGCTTTCTAGGCTAACAGTTTGCATACCTGTGCTGTTGTTTAAATTACTCCTAATGGGATATGACATTATGGCATGAGTTGTCTGTGCATATAAAATATGTAAATTTACCTCTATCAATCTTTCCCTACCTTGTACAAGAGGCATCAGTTCTCTGATACATTAATTCTGAAGTAATGGTCAATGAAAATATGCAGTTTTATTCCCTTTTTCACAGTTCATTTTCGAGTTAACAAATGGATATATATCTGATGACAAATGAAACGATGCACCTTTTTTACACAGTTCATTTTTTATCTCCGTGATTTTATATTTAATTATACTTCCATTGAGATTCTTGAGTCAATTTAAAATTATACTACAAGTTAATTAAAAAAACAACAACTGAAAATGACTATTTCTGTAAGACATTTTTGTGTAATGGGACAAATAGTAAATGGTCTATTATCTGGACACTAACACATCCCATCAAAAATGCTTACAAGTATCACCAATTACCCAGCTAATGATCTTTACTGATAATTTAATAGAAATGGCTCAAGAATACTTAAATATAAATTATTAATGAATTTGTGTATGCCATGCTAATTGTAGGAGACAATGAATGTCTCTGACAGTAATATCTTTGTATTTGACATTCTAGTAGCTATACTAATTTTTAGCTTCTCAAAGGTAATCCATTTCGAGGACACAACATTAGAATGAGTTTGGTTTTTTAAAATCTGACTTAAGAATGGCTGGAGAAGCCCTTGTGGTACAGTGGGTTAAGCATTGGACTGCTAACCACAGGGGCAGCGGTTCAAAACCAACAGCCACACCCAGGGAGAAAGATGTGCCTCCTTTCTCCCATAAGAAGTCACGTTCTGAAAACCCCCCAGGACAGTTCTATCCTGCCCTTACAAGGTTGCTCTGAGTCAGAATCAACTCGATGGCAATGAGCTTGAGGATGGCTGGATGGTCTCCAACATTCATCCCCCCAAATTATTGGTATACTATGCTGCATGAATATTTTATTTGCCTCCAAAGTTTTTCACCTGTCCAATAATCATAAATGTTATTTTCATATTAACTGATGACATGCAAATCTCCACCCTGAAAATATATTCTTGTGCATCAGTGTGCCTGAGCAGTAAAATAAAATAAATGGACTCACATCACGCTTTTATCATGTGATGTGAGTTCATTCATTCATATTTCATCTTCATATTTATATTGCCAGTTCCTAAGATACCATGTATTACATTTTTGTCAAACAATCAATTTATTTAGTAAATTGACTGGTTTTAAATTTTATGTCAACTTGAATTTATATGAAACTCCAATTTGTCAATCAGGTCACAGCCTGATTGTGCCTTTTCATATGAGAGACACTGAGGACCCCTATTCTCTCTCTCAGCCCCTTTTTCTGCTTGCTGGGACTCTATACCTGCCCCAGTTGTGACCCTCTGTGGGCCAGCCAACACTGAGAGCTGCCAGCCCCCTGCCATGTCTCCACTGTCTTTGGATCCACATGACCCTGAACCCACCCACCTGTGATCTTCATGCATCCTGCTTCACTTTTGGCCTGCAACTACGTAAGTCTGAAGGAGACTCTGGCTAACATGGGACCCATCAACTTAAGTCAGACAGGGCTGGGATGCTTTCTTTATATAAGATTACTTGATGAAAACTCTCATACACGTGAGTGTCACTGTTTTGTTTCTCTAAACAACCCAGCTTAACACAGTGACCAAATAAGGACCTCATAATTTATTTTTATAATTTCTACATATTTCTCTGAAATACCATCTCTCTCTGATTCATGATTACTTGTTCTATGTTCTGCACTGTGGCGGAGCCATGCCATTGAGTTGATTTTGACTCAGAGCAACCCCTTGTGACAGAATCAAACTGCCCTATTATGTTTTCTTGGCTGCAATTTTTAAAAATCATTTTATTTGGGGCTCATACAACTCTTGTCACAATCCATACATGCATCCATTGTGTCAAGCACATTTGTACACTTGTTGCCATCATTATTCTCCAAACATTTGCTTTCTACTTGAGCCCTTGGGATCAGCTCCTCATTTCCCCCCCTCCCTCCCCGCTCCCCACTCCCCTCCAAACCCTTGACAGGTGGCTGCAATCTTTAAGGAAGCAGGTGGCTAGGGATTTCTATCATAGAACTGCTGGTGGGTTTGGACTGCCTGCCTGCCTGTTTGCAACCAAAGTACTAACAAACTTGCACTGCCATGGCTCAGGTAAATGCGTGAATTGCTTACCAACCTGTATTTTTCAATAGTAAGTATCAAATTTGGAGTTAATTACCGGAAAAATATGAAAAAAATCACATATGTAGTGCTGGTGTACACAGCCAAAAGAATAGATCATTATTTTTAATAAAGAAACCATAACTTAGAAGAAAAACGAATTCAAGGAATAGATAACAGAGAAACCCAAATAAATTGAGAATGAAAACTTCCTCTAGCACATGAAATAGAAGTCAGGAGAATGAATATGTTTGGACCTTGTTAAGTATCCCAACGACCATGAAAAAAATAAGACCATGATCATGTGCTTGGTAATACTGTTAAGCAGTGCTTACATAAAGAAGAAAAGAGCTGGCTATGCAGGCAAAGGATTTGTAAGAGAGAAACCTCATATTAGAGCCTTGTAATACCATGGAGTAGTACTGCAGGGACATTGTAGCTTCACTTCAAGGCTCTTGTGCACTCTTAGAAACCAGCATATATAGGATATTTTGAAATCTACTCCCAGGCAGAAAAAGGATGTGTGCTCTCAGTTTTTAGCTTACGGTGCTGGTCTAGGGTGTTTTTTTCAAAGTGCATAAATTTTTCCTTAGCATTTAACTGAACTTTCTTATAGATGTCTGAGTCATATATTTCAAATTTTAGAAAGGTTAAGTGATAGTTTATTATATCAGCAATATAGTTAAAAAAAGAAAAATATTTTGTCCAGCCAGGCCCACGTGAGAAGGACAATTATCGAGGATATTAACTATATAGAACTGAAAAGTGTTGGAAAAATTACCTGGAAAAAATAATAAATTTATAGCTTTAGATTCGTGGTGATTTCCCCAAAACATTCTCTGTTGCTCATTCACCTTAGGGGTAGGTTTATTAATCATTGGTTAACCTATCATTCCTCATATAAGTACACTTATTTTGCATTGTTATTGTCACAGAAAAATATAGATATATATGATATATTTGAAAGTTTTAGCAAAAATTAGCTATAGTACTCTCCTTTTACAATTGGATAAGGTACTAGCCTACGTTTTGTTTGTTTTTCTAGTTTTTATAAGCAATCTGCTAGTGCACGGGCGTACTCTCCTCTTTCCCTAAGCAAAATGAGCAGTTGCTATTTTTCTAGGTTGTAATTATCGCATTTTTCATGCTGAATACCATTCCTCTTATCTAAACGTTATTTTAATGAGACTAGTTCCCAAACTTGCTAAAGTTTTGTATTTCTCTGCTTTATCCCAGCGAATGACATCATAAAGCAAGCAAAACAGAGCTTGTTACGCTTTTCCATCCAAAATGAACGCATGGAATCGCTGCCCTGCAGAAGGTAATCTTAGAGCGTAAGGCGTTGCTTCCAACGTTTCTCTGTGTTTTCCTCTGGAGCCCTGTATAAGCACTTGCCCAGCTTCACCATTTTTGGCATATTCCTTGTTAAGCTTTTGAGAAGTTCTTATTCCAACATGTAAGAAATAGCGTAACAAGCTCAGTTACTCTTTGTTTCCCTATTTGATTTTTAAGCTAATTTTTTTTTTCTATTTTCAAAGCGTAAAGTCCAAAATTAGTGTAGTAAATGTCTGGATACTTTTTGAAACTTTTCAAAAGGTATTAGAATATATAGATGAATTATTGCAACATCAAAAGAGAAGAGCCGAAAAAAATTGTGAACTTATTCACGAAAACATGCATTTCAGGGAGAATAGTTGGTGCACTTTATAAATTAAGCTATAATCAGTCCATTTAAAATTGGACTCAACATCTGATGGTAATTTTTCATCACTTATTATCTGTAGACTTTATATTTCATTTGCAATTATTTTACATAAATTATTCTTATTAAATATTAATATAAATATACATTGTGATAATTGAAAGCAAAGTATGTTTAAAATGCAGTTTATGGAAACCATGAATTTTAAGATTCTGCATCCTTAATAGTATCTAGACATTGACTTTTATATTTGTGCTCTTGAATATGTCTAAATGTTTTAAAACTTGAGATTAAAATGTATTGAATATAGAATATAATTTTAATTACAGAATTTTTCTGCTAGAAGGCCTCTTAGGGACTCATATTAATGTCGCTCATTTTGTTGTTTTTAAGTGCTTTTGAGTCAATTCTGACTCAGAAACCTTCTACACTACAGAAAAAAGCGCGACCTCATCCTGAGTGATCCTCATAATCTTTAGAATGTTTGAGTCTGTTATTGTTGACACTGTGTCTTAAGTCTCTAGAGAAGCAATATTAATGATGCCTCTGTGTGGCTGTATGTAAAAATAGATTTATATTAAGAAATGGTTTACGCAGTTGTACAAATAGATGGATCCAGTCTGATTCAAGTCAGTTCGATTCTCCTGATTCATGGAAGCCCAAGAACAGGAAGCTGGAAGATGAAGCAGAGAGAGCACAGGTTTGTGGATGAAGTGGTTCAAATTCGGTTGAATGTATCCACCATTGGCAGTCTGCTGACAGCTCCTGAGACTGGCAGGCAACACAACACATTTAGATGAAAGATTCAACTCTGGCAGAAGGCTTTGACTCTACTTAGTCTCTCTCTTATACAAATTAGCCTGTGACCCAACTGTTAGATTGGGAACCACCCCTACATTTTCTCAGGAGTGTCTAGTTGACATAATCCCTAACCATCACACACTGCGTCAATGTACTTCATTAAAGATCTTATTTTCCTTTTTTTCTTGTTCTACATGTCACCAAGAAAGATGTCCTTCTCCAAGAATTTGTCCCTCCTAGTAAGATGCCTAAGGTATGTGAGACAATCTTTCACCATCCACCTTTTAAAATAACATTCTGGTTGTAGTTTTTCCAAGACAGATTTGTTAATTCTTCTGGGAGCCAAGATATCGTCAAGGTTCTTTAACAACAACATAATTCAAAAGCATTAATTTTTAGTGCTCCTTAGTCATTGTATGGCTTTCACCTGAACTTGATTGAAAATATCATGCTCACCACATTCCCAAAGTGCCAACCTTACCCTTCAACTTTTTAAAGAGTTCTTCTGCAGCAGACTCGCCCAAAGAAGTACGACATTCAATGTCTTCACTGCTGCTTCTATTGGTGTTTGTGATCCCAAGTGAAATGAAATCCTTCAAAAATTCAATTTTTTTCCGTTTATCATCATTTTGCATACTGGTCCAGTTGCGAGGATTTTTGTTTTCTCTGTGTTGAGGTGTAATGCGCATTTGGGGCTGCAGTTTTTAAGGTTCAACAGTAAATGCTTCGATGCTTCTTTGCTTTCAGCAAGCCAGAACGTGTGATCCACATGTTGCAGGTATGCTACAACTCCAATCCTGAAGGTGTGTTGTTCTTCATATTGTTCATCGTCTCAGATGATTTGCTCAGCATATAGATAATGTAAACATGATGAAAAGATATAACCTTGGCAAGCCTCTTTCTCAATTTAATTCCTTCAGTATCCCCTTGCCTTGTCGGGCGACTGCTTTTTCTTTGAACAGGTTCTTTATTGGCATGCTTCTAAATTCCATCTGAATTCCTGCCATTCCCTGTGTGTTGTTGCTGCAACCATTTTAAATTATATTGAGCAAAATTTTATTCGTCTGTGATATTAATTATATTGTTGGATAATTATCACATTCTGTGGACAACTTTCTTTTGAATGGGTGAAAATACAAACTGGCCAGGGTCCAACTCTCTTAGCATAGCCAAGTGTGCAAGTCCATGGTCACACCATTTGTTAAAACATCTCAATTTGTATTCCATCCATTTCCACAGTCTGTTTTTATTCATCATTACTTTCAGTGAAATTTGTGTTTCTGTCATTATTACCATTGGTTCTTAATAATATGCTACCTACTAGAATGACTGAATATCTACCAATTCTTTTTGGTATAGATTCTGCATAATCCTTCTTTCTTCCTTTGATACTTCTTTTATTGTACAAAGTCTTGTCCATAGAATTCCTCAAAATTTCAGTTAAGGCTTGAATTCTTTTCTTAAATTATTTTCAGATTGAGAAAATAATTGCTGAGCTTGTTCTTTCATTTGGTTTTCTAACATTATGTTTTTGAACCTTGTATTTTCGTACTTAACTTTGTATCGCCCGTGAGGCAGTTTCTTTTTCTGTTCAGATCTATTACTTTATATTTGTTTGTTTTTCACTTGATTCCATGCTCTACATTAAACAGCAAACTTCAGTACCCATTTTGCTCTTTCTTTCCTGTGGTATCTTTAAAAATAATTTTATTGGGGGATCGTATAACTCTTATCACAATCCATACATCCATCCATTGTGTCAAGCACTTTTGTACATTTGTTTCCCTCATCATTCTCAAAGCATTTTCTTTCTACTTTAACCCTTGATATCAGCTCCTCATTTCTTCCTCTCCCTCCCTGATCCCCCCTCCCCCATGAACCCTTGATAATTTATAAATTATTATTATTTTGTCATATCTTACACTATCTGATGTCTCCCTTCACCCACTTCTCTGCTGTCCATCCCCCAGGGAGGAGGTCATATGTAGATCTTTGTAATTTGTTCCCCCTTTCTCCCTCACCTTCCTTCCACCTTCCTGGTATCATCACTCTCACCACTGGTCCCGAGGGGCTCATCTGCCCTTGATTCCCGGTGTTTCCAGTTCTTTTCTGTATCAGTGTACATCCTCCAGTCCAGCCAGATTTGTAAGGTAGAATTGGGATCATGATAGTGGGGGGAGAGGAAGCATTCAAGAATTAGAGGAAAATTGTATATTTCATCATTGCTACACTACACTACACCCTGACTGGCTTGTCTCCTCCCCGTGGCCCTTCTGCAAGGGAATGTCCAATTTCCCAAAGATGGACCCTGGGTCCCCACTCCACACTCCCTCTCATTCACAATGCAATGATTTTCTTTTATTTTGTCTTTGATGCCTGATACCTGATCCCTTTGATGCCTTGTGATCTCATAGGCTGAAGTGCTTCTTCTATGCGGGCTTTGTTATTTCTCAGTTAGATGGCCTCTTGTTTTATCTTCTAGCCTATATGACTCCAGACTCTATTATCTTTTGACAGCCAGGCACCATCAGTTTTCCTTACCACATTTGCTTATGCCCCGCTTTGTCCTCAGTGATTGAGTCAGGACAGGGTGGTGTGCTTCTTCCATGTGGGTTTTTTTTGTTTCTCAGCTAGATGGCCACTTGTTTTTCTTTAGACCTTTAAGACCTCAGACACTATATCTTTTGATAGTCGGGCACCATCAGCTTTCTGTGCACCCATTGTCTTCAGTGATTGTGTCAGGAAGGTGAGCATCTCATACTGTCGAATTGTTAGAACAACACAATTCCTGTGTTGAAGGAGGACTTGAGTAGGGACCCACTATCCATCTGTTTCCTTAATACTAAATCTATAAATATATTTACATAGATCTATTTTTCCATTGTCATATATAAATATATTTGCATCTATATATGCCTGTATTTAGATCTCTATAAATTCTCTTTGCCTCCTAGTTCTTTCCTCTATTTGTTTGTACTTTCCTCTTGTCCCACTATCACTTTCAGCCTTCATTTGGGTTTCAGGAATTCCTCTCGGTTACATTGTCCTTGATCCAGCCCTGCCAGACAGACCCCTTACACCATGCTTGCCACTGATTTTAGATCACTTGTTGTTCTTTGTCCCTGGGTTTGTTACCACCCACTTCTTTGTCCCTGCCTCCCCCTCTCCCATGTCCCCCCAGAACTGTCATCCTGTTGTTCTCTCTTCCGGCTTGTTTATCTTGTCTAATCCTTTCCGGGTAGACATGCAGTGACAACAATATGTGCCATCACAGACTTAGTACAAGGAAGCAACAATAGAAAATAAAACAATAGCTATAATAAGAACAACAAAATACCCTGTAACTGGTTCAGGTTCCATTTGTTGTCCTTTATGACTGCTTTCCAGTCGAGTCTGATGGGATGCCATGCTCTGGTCCCACATCTATCCCTGAGGACATCATTGCTCTGCTCCACCCGCTGTTTGGGTGTATGCCCCCCAGCTTCAGCATAGTGGGCTTAGGGCAGGCACAATTCCCACTGTGTATCTCTAGTGTTGTCCCCAATGGTGCTATGGGTCAGTGAGGAACACTGTGTCCTGTGGTGAGGCTGGGCCTGTGGTCAGCTCTGGGCATTGCTGCTCTGAGCAGAAACATTGTCCTCAGGGCTTGGTGAATCAGTCTGTGCTTCACCCTTTTTTTCCCCTCTTCCCCCCTCTTTGTTTCCTGTGTGCTCTGATCAGACACGTCCCTCTTCTTGAGCTGTAGCTGCAGTGCTGTCCTCTGAAGTGAATTCTTCTGGGGGAAAGGATGGTGCTGCCCACGTAGTTGGTAATGGGGCCAGCACCTTAATGACCACTGTTTTTTTATTTTACAACTGAGAACATTCATGTCCAGAAAGGTGAAGGTTACACAGCTTGTCAGGCAGTTTTCCAGTTGAGCAATTTCACGTATAAAAATGTAATGTGGACCCATCACAAACCTATTCCTAGTAGAGTATACTCTGGTATGAGACATTCACCTTGGAATGATCGGATGGCTTTGTTTTCAGAAGGCTAAAATAGACATTTTAATGTATGATATTATTTTATATTACAGCATACATTATTCCTTCAGAAATCAGTGTTGCATCCACTGGAAAGTATAGCATATACAACTTCCCTTAAAGAAAACATTGGTTTTACTCATGTCTCTCCCACTTTTCCTATTACTATCTTATATCTCATAGTTGTAAAACCAGCTAGATACAGTGGTTGATCAATAAGATTTCTAATTAATTATAAATTTTCACTAATAAAATATAAACACATTTAAAAATCATGTTTTCAAAGATTAAAATAACAGATAGTATAAGTAGGCAAGATTTGAAATAGGCAGCATTTTATTTCCAAAGCGACTTTAAAAGGAAACATTTGTTCTTTTGATTTGGCAGTGGGTATCAGTATTTTAGATCAGATTTGTTGTAGTGCTGCCATATTAAAAATTCAGATATTTGAACTCTTCAAGAAAAGGCATATACTATTTAATAAAATTTTAAAATGCTGCATGTTCTTATTCTAATTTCTTCATCCACTTTATTTAGCATGTTAATATGTGGAATGCAAAAGATTTCCCCCCAGAATTTCTCCTGCTTGCTAGCTCATTGTGTAGTCAGTTGCCTAGAGGTTAATCTCCCTGAAAATTATCAGCCATCTAGAGCAATCAGATTCTACAGTCTGTCCCACCCTAAGTAGGGCCCACTCCCTTCTGATTAGGATAGTGGATTGCTTCCCTGAAGGAGACCCCAGAGAGAAAGTCAAGCACACTCAAGGGTGACCAGTATAAGGCTGCCATCTTGAGTCTAGGATCCACCTTTCCTTTTATGTGTACACCCCAGTTCATCCCTGTCCTGTGACGCATATGCCAATGGTACAACCCCTTCCTGTGATGTATATGGTTTACCTGTATTCAGGGGGGCTTGCACACCCCTAGTATAGATCAGCCTTTGTTAGAAATGTATTCCCTCACTTCTCTCTTCTCTCATCTCCTAACGCCCCAGGGTCCACCAAGAGGAACTTAGGTGAGCATGCTACCATAAAATGTATCTGACTCCTTTATGTTATTTTCTCTTCTACCTTCCCTATTCTCTATGACTGTACTATAATCTTTGTATATTATCACCATACTATTGCGTCTATGGACCCCTCACGGAGGCTGGTGACTCTGACATTAACAGAGATAATTAGTTATAAAATAACTGGTTAAAATTTATTCATGATTAGATGATAAATTTTGTGTAGTCTTAGAATTTTGAAATCAATAATATCCTGAATATTTAAACCAGCATATTTACAAAAACTAAGAACACACTGAATTCCTTAAAGTTGTAGGCAAAGAGCAGAATATGATCCCATTAACATCTTTAGAATAGGGTATGCTATTACTGCCTGGATACTAATCTTGAAACAATCAGCACACAAAACATTCACATCCCTACAAGCACCCCTCATGCTAGGTTTCTATAACCAAATCCACTTTCCTCCCACCAACTTCTTTCTTGAAGCCATTACATCATATGACAGTCCCAACTGAAGTGTCTGAAGGATTCTTTTTCTCTATGCCTTTGCCAGTATTGGATATAATCTCTTTTTTGTTTTCATATTATTTATTCTAATAGGTTTGTAGTGATAATCTCATTTTAATTTTTAATTTGAAATTATTAGTGGCTAATGGTGCTGAAAATCTTTTCACGTGTTACGAGCCTACAATGAGGAACGTTGAGTTATCCCTGCAGTGTGACTGTATTGATGTTCTCAAGCACAGGTAAAATACTGAGCATGATTTAGAAGCGTTCTCTTGCATGTTGAGATGCTACTCAGTGAATAAGAATATTTACATGAAAATGACTAAATCATTCTGGAAATCCAGTCACAAATATGATGCAAAAACAATGTGATTTTATATACTTGTGCTCAAACCATTGCTTAGAGCTAAAGTGAAATGAAAATATCATCTAGAGCTAAAGTAATATCAAAATAAAGTGTAATCTAAATCTGAGGTAATAATAAAATACATATGTTGGCTAAAAATAATTAATCACATATACTCCAAGTAGTATATTTAATTTGTAATAATAGCATAATCTGTAATTAAATATAATTTTCATGAATATAAATGCCTGGGGAAAAAAACTTAAATATCCCATCTTTCACAATCTTTATTCTGCCCCAAATCATCTACCTTTGCCTCCAGCATAAGGCTTAGGATGCTCCCCACAATGTCAATGTCTAGGCCACAATTATTCTACCCCTAAAAGAGTGGATAAGCACTGTCTGGAGGTTCTGGGATAGGGCTGGAAGACACAAGGTGCCCCCAGTTTTTATGAAGAAAGATAAAAAACACCAAAAATAGGCATTAATAACCAATATTGAATGCTCTATGGATATCACATATTCCAAAGAGTCTGAATACACAATGTGCTACCAGAGCATTATCATGCAGAATATAGCTATGTATTATTAATTATAGTAAACAGACAACACACCGGAATAAATGTAAATCCTTTTTTTAAAATCCTCCCCATGACCTCCAACTTGAAGAGGCTGTCAGGAAAGATGAAAAATTGTATAAGAACATCTATTTTGTTCCATAAATGAGGGAGCAAATAAAGAAGACCAATAGGTAACATCATGCTAAATGGAGAAAAGATTGAAATTGTCAAAGATTTTGTTTTGCTTGAGTTATAATCAATACTCATGAAGCAGCATTCGAGGGAATCAAAAGAAGTGTTCCATTGGGCAGATCTCCTGTCCAATACCTCATTACAGAATTGAGAAGCAAGGAGGTTACTTTGAAGACTACGGTGCACCTTAACCAAGCCAGGATATTTTCTTTTTTTTTTTTTTCTTCATTTACATTTTATTAGGGACTCCAACAACTCTTACCACAATCCATACATATACATACATCAATTGTATAAAGCACACCCATACATTCCCTGTCCCAATCATTCTCAAGGCATTTGCTCTTCACTTAAGCCCCTTGCATCAGGTCCTCTTTTTTTTTTCCCCCCCTCCCTCCCTTTTCCCCCCTCCCTCATATACCCTTGGTAATTTATACCTCGTTATTTTGTCATATCTTGCCCTATTCGGGGTCTCCCTTCCCCCCTTCTCTGCTGTCCCTCTCCCAGGGAAGAGGTCACATGTGGCTCCTTGTAATCAGTTCCCCCTTTCCAACCCACTCACCCTCCACTCTCCCAGCATCGTCCCTCACGCCCTTGGTCCTGGAGGTATCATCCACCCTGGATTCCCTGTATCTCCAACCCTCATATGTACCAGTGCACAGCCTCTGTCCTATCCAGCCCTGCAAGGTAGAATTCGGATCATGGTAGTTGGGGGGAGGAAGCATCCAGGATCTGGGGGAAAGCTGTGTTCTTCATCGATACTACCTCACACCCTAATTAACCCATCTCCTTTCCTAAGCCCCTCTATGAGGGGATCTCCATTGGCCGACACTTGGGCCTTGGGTCTCCACTCTGCACTTCCCCCTTCATTTAATATAATATATATATACGCATACATATATACATATACACATATATACACATACATACACACACTTATATCTTTTTTTTTTTTTTGCATGATGCCTTATATCTGGTCCCTTGGGCACCTCGTGATCGCACTGGCCGGTGTGCTTCTTCCATGTGGGCTTATTTGTTTCTGAGCGAGATGGCCGCTTGTTCACCTTCAAGCCTTTAAGACCCCAAACACTATCTCTTTTGATAGCCGGGCACCATCAGCTTTCTTCACCACATTTGCTTGTGCACCCATTTGTCTTCAGCGATCCTATCATGGAGGTGTGCAGTCAATGATATGATTTTTTGTTCTTTGATGCCTGGTAACTGATCCCTTTGGGACCACTCGATCACACAGGCTGGTGTGTTCTTCCATGTGGACTTTGTTGCTTCTGAGCTAGATGGCCGCTTGTTTATCTTCAAGCCTTTAAGACCCCAGTCACTATCTCTTTTGATAGCCGGGCACCATCAGCTTTCTTCACCACATTTACTTGTTCACCCATTTTGGCTCCAGCTGTTGTGTCGGGAGAGTGAGCATCATAGAGTTCCAATTTAATAAAAGAAGGTATTCATGCATAGAGGGAGTGTTTGAGTAGAGGCCCAAGGTCCTTCCGCCACCTTAATACTTTACCTATAAATATAGACACAAAGATCTATTTCCCCAACCTCCTATATATATTTGCATGTACATGTCTTTGTCTAGACCTCCATGAATGCCCTTTGACTCCTAGCTCTTTCCTCCATCTCCCTTGACCTTCCTCCTCCCCTACTACCATGCTTCATTGCCACCTGGGCTAGAGTATACCTCTTCTCTAAGCAACCTTACCCTTGATCATTTCCCACCAGGCCTGCCACTCCCCCTTCTCTACCCTTTGGGGTCCCATGTTTTTCCCTTGTCCCTGGGTTTGTTAACACCACTTCCTTACCCCCCCCTACCCCCCACCCCAAGTCCCCCCGGAACTGTCGGTCCCGTTGTTTTTCATCCAGATAGTTCATCCAGCCTGTCCTATTCAGACAGACCTGTGGAGTCACTAACATGCACGAAAACTAGACAGAGGAACACAAAGCAACAGTATACAACCAGACAACAAAACAACCAAAACAAACCACTGAAAAAGAACAGAACAAAACAGTTCACAAGAGAAAAGCTTGTAGTTAGTTCAGGGATCTTTGCTGGCCCTTAGGAGCGTTTTCCAGTCCAGTCTGTTGGGGCACCATGCCCTGGCCCCAAAGTCCACTTTCAGCATTCCCTGGGGACCTTGCCACTCCATTCCCTTGCTGTTCCGCTGCATTCCCCCAGTGCATTGCCTCGGTGTGGTGGGATCAGGTCAGGTGCAATTCCCACACTGTGTCTCCGGTGCTGTCCCCTGTATCGCCCTTAGTCACTGAGGGGCATCATGTCTCATAGTAGGGCCAGCCATGTTGTTCTCTCTGTGGACTGGCTGCTCTACTCAGGAACATCATCATCACGGCCTGGTGGGCCAGGCTGTGCTCCACTCTCTCCTCCTGCCCCTTCATCTGCTCCCTGTGCTCTGATCAAATATGTCCATCTCCCATAGCTGCAGGGTCAATGTCGTCCTTTGGAACAAGTTCTTTTCGGGGGAGGGGCAGGAATCCACTTAATTTATGGTGCTGGGGCCTGCCTCCCAGACCTCTCCACCGGTTCCGTCCTCCACGCCGGGATATTGCATTCACACCTTGCGACACTGGGTTGAAGTCTGGTCCCACTTTCCCTGTGGAGATATAAGCCATACCCTCCCCTTGGGTGGATTAATGCCCCATTTCTATCATGCTGATTGTACTTACCTCAGAGGACTCATGTTGTACCTGTCCCTTTGGGACTGACTTACCTCGCTTAGCATAATTCCTTCCAGCTCTTCCCATGAAATAACGTGTTTCATGTGCTCATCGGTGCTTTTTAGTGCTGCATAATACTCCATTGTGTGTATGTGCCAAAGTTTGCTAATCCACTCGTCTATCGATGGAAACTTAGGCTGTTTCCAAGTCTTTGCTATTGTGAATTGTGCCGCAATAAACATTGGAGCGCATATGACTGGTCGTGTTTTATTTGCTGCTTCAACCGGGTATATGCCCAGTAGAGGGATGGCTGGGTCGTAAGGTAGATCAATTTCCATTTTCTTTAGGTATCGCCAGATTGCTTTCCACAGTGTCTGTACAAATCTGCACGACCACCAGCAGTGGAGGAGGGTTCCTATTTCACCACAGCCCCTCCAACACTTGTTGCTCTCTGATTTACTGCTCTGGGCTAGCCTCAGGGGTGTTAGGTGGTATCTCATGGTTGTTTTGATTTGCATTTCTCTTATGGCAAGGGACTTCGAGCACTTTCTCATATATTTATTGGCCATATTGATCTCCTCTCTAGTGAAAGTTCTTCTCATTTCTTTTGCCCACTTCCTTAGGGGGTTAACTGTTTTCCTCTTTTTGCAGGTCATGATGGTGTTGTAGATTTTAGTAATGAGCCCTTTGTCTGACGTGTCATTACTAAAAATCTTCTCCCAGTCTGTGGGTTGCCTTGTCACCCTCTTGGCAAAGTCTTTCGAGGTGCACAGGTGTTTTATTCTTATTAGATCCCATTTGTCGATTTCCAGATCACCTGTGTGTGTCCCCTTCCCTGTTGCAGTGAGCCTATGTGCTCCCTGGGCCAGTGCTCTGAGATTAGTCCCGATTCCCTCCTTAATGGTCCTGATGGTTTGGGGTTTGACTTCTAGATCTGTGATCCACCTTGAGTGTATTCTTGTGCATGGGGTGAGGTAGGCGTCTTGTTTCAACTTTCTACATGTGGATATCCATTGTTTCCAGCACCACTTATTAAAGAGGGCATCTGCTTCCCACTTGACGTTTTTGGGACCCTTGTCGAAGATCAGTTGTCTATATGCTGATGATTTTACTCCTGGGCTTTCTATTCTTTTCCACTGGTCTGAGTGTCTATCATTGTGCCAGTACCATGCTGTTTTGACCACTGTAGCTGTGTAGTAGGCATTAAAATCAGGCAGGGAGAGTCCTCCAATTGTGTCCTTCTTCTTGAGGAGTTCTCTGCTAATTCTGGGTTTCTTCCCTCTCCATATGAAGTTGGTGGTCAGTTTTTCCAATTCTTTGAAGAAGGTTGATGGTAATTGGATTGGTATAGCATTGAACTTGTAGAGTGCTTTAGGAAGAACTGTCATCTTTACTATGTTCAGCCTACCTAACCATGAGCAGGGGAGCTTCATCCATTTGTGAAGGTCACTTTTGGTTTCCTGTAATAGGGTTTTATAATTATGCTTATATAGGTCTTTAGTATTTTTTGTTAAGTATATTCCTAGGTATTTCAGTTTGTTCTTGGCTACTGTGAAGGGTACTTCCCTCTTAATCGCCTCTTCCCTGGCCCTGTCCGATGTGTATAGAAACCCTACTGACTTCTGTTTATTGATCTTGTATCCTGCTACCCTTCCGTATTCCTCTATTGCTGTAAGTATTCCAACTGTGGAGTTTTGGGGGTCTTCAATGTATAAGATCATGTCATCTGCAAATAACGATAGTTTCACCTCCTCCTCTCCCAACTGGATCCCTTTGATGTCCTTCCGCTGTCTTATGTTGTTAGCCAGGACCTCCAAAACGATATTGAATAGAAGAGGGGACAGGGGGCATCCTTGTCTTGTACCCTTTTTCAGTGGTATTGTTCTTGTCTTTTCTCCATTGACTATGATGTTGGCTGTTGGTCTTTCATAGATAGCTTGTATGAGCTTGAGGAACTTACCTTCCAATCCTATCTTCATGAGTGTTTTGATTAGGAATGGATGCTGGATGTTGTCAAATGCTTTTTCTGCATCTATGGATATTATCATATGGTTTTTATCCTTTTTCTTCTCGATGTGGTGTATGATATTGATGGATTTTCGGATGTTAAACCATCCCTGCATCGCTGGGATGAATCCTACTTGGTCGTGGTGAATGATATGTTTGATGTTCCTTTGTATTCTATTGGCCAATATTTTGTTAAGGATTTTTGCATCTATGTTCATTAGAGATATTGGTCTATAATTCTCTACACTTGTGGGGTCTTTTCCCTGTTTGGGTATCAATGTAATGCTGGCTTCGTAAAATGAGTTTGGGAGCTTGCCGTTCTTTTCTATGTTCTGGAATACTTTGTGGAGGATCGGTGTCAGCTCTTCCCTGAATGTTTGGTAAAATTCTGCTGTGTAGCCATCTGGCCCTGGGGCCTTTTTCCTTGGTAGGTTTTTGATGACACTCTCTATTTCTTCCTTCGCTATGGGTTTGTTGAGGTTCTTGATCTCTGTCTCAGATAATCTAGGGATAGATTGTTTTTCTAAATATTTATCCATGTCTTCCAGGTTTCTGAATTCATTAGAATACAAACCATCATAGTACTTTGTGATTATCCTTTTTATCTCATTGGGGTCTGTTGTTATTGCCCCCAATTCATCCCTCATCCTGGCTATTGATGATTGTTCCTTTCTATCTTTGGTAAGCTTTGCCAGGGGAGTGTCAATTTTATTAATTCGTTCATAAAACCAGCTTCTAGTTGCGTTAATCCTTTGCATTGTTCTTTTGTCTTCCCACTGGTTTAACCACGCCCTGATTTTTATTATTTCTTTTCTCTTGCTATTGGAGGGGTAGTTCTGTTGACTCTGTTCTAGTTGTTGGAGGTTTTGTGTTAACATATCTGTCATACGCCTTTCTTCTTTTTTCATGTATGCATTCAGTGATATCAAGCTACCTCTGATAACTGCCTTTGCAGTGTCCCATAAGTTTTGATATGTTGTATGCTCGTTCTCATTAGTTTCTAGAAATTTCCTGATATCCTCTCTGATCTGGACCTTAACCCATTCATGTCGCAGGAGATCTTTGTTTATTCTCCAATTGGTGGCCCTTGCTTTTCTGGGTGCCCTTCTATTAATCTCCAGCTTTATGGCATGGTGGTCTGAGAAAGACGTCTGGATAATATCTATGTGTTTGAATTTACTCAGGCTGGCCTTGTGCCCCAGCATGTGATCTATTCTTGAGAAAGATCCGTGTGGATTGGAGAAGAATGTGAAACCTTTTGCTTTGGGATGAAAGGCTCTATAGATGTCTATCAGGCCCTGTTGCCTAATTACATTGTTTAGCTCTCTGGCCTCTTTGCTGAGCTTCTTTCCCTGTGACCTGTCTTTCTCTGATAGTGGAGTGTTGAAGTCCCCCACTATTATTGTTGTTTCCGTGATTTCTTCTGTCATTTTTTTAATAGTTTGTTTGACGAAATTTGCCGCACCATTATTAGGTGCGTAAATATTCAGTATGCTTATTGCTTCCTGGTTTACTGAGCCTTTGAGCATTATGTAATGTCCCTCTTTGTCTCTTTTTATGTTTTGGATCTTGAGATCCATTTTGTCGGAGATTAAGATAGCCACTCCTGCCTTCTTGGAGTTACCATTTGCTTGGTAAACTTTCTGCCAGCCCTTTATTCTCAGCATATGCTTGTCTGCTTGCTTAAGGTGTGTCTCTTGCAGGCAGCAGATTGATGGGTTATGTTTTCTAATCCAATCCTCCAGCCTCTTTCTTTTAACATATGAATTGAGCCCATTTGTATTCAAAGTGATTATTACAATCTCTGGCTTCATGGTTGCCATATTCTGTTTTGTGTTTTGGGTCTTTGCCTATCTTCCTTCATATCAGTGTACTGCGTTTGAGTGGAGGGTTTCTATCCTGTCCTCTTTTCCATCTGAGACCGTGTTGTCCTGGTACGTGTTGCTGGCATGTTGGCTTCTAGATGGAGATGGGCTATATGGTGGTCTCCTGGTGGTTCTAGTTGGAGCTTGATCTTCTGGCCATAGTGAGTCAGCCAGTATGTTCTGCAGGGTCGGGTGACTTGCAGTATATTTTTTGAGTTCTTCCTTGTCCTGGAAGACCCTTATCTTACCCTCTATCTTAATGGATAACTTGGCAGGGTATAGGATTCTGGGGGAGGCATTTTCATCTTTCAGTTTTTGGAAGATGCTGCTCCATTCTCTCCTCCTCTTCATGGTTTCAGCTGATAAGTCTGAGCATACCCTTACCTGCGCTCCTTTGTATGTGACTGTCTTCCTTTCTCTTGATGCTCGTAGAATTTTCTCTTTTTCCTCTAAGTTGGATAATTTTACAATTATATGCCTTGGCGTGTTCTTCTTGGTGTTTAGCTTAGCCGGCGTCCTCTCTGCTTCCTGTATGAGAGTCGGATTCTCCTTTGTTAGGTTGGGGAAATTTTCTTCCAGGAATTCCTTTGCTATCTTGGCGGTCGATTTGTGTGTTATGTTGTGTTCCGGTAGACCGATTATTCGAATATTATTCCTCTTCATAGCATCTGTCATTGATCTCAGGCTGTCTTCTGTTTCTTTAATTTTCCTATCTGATTGTTTTTCTCGCTTGCTTCGTTTGGTTTGAGAGTCCTCGAGTTCACTGATACGGTTCTCAGCCTCCTCAAGCCTAGATATAGCTTCTGTGACCTTTTGTGTGGCCTCTGCTACCTCCTCTGTTAGTTTCTGCAGTTCCTTTTGGTGGATAGTATTCATCCCCTCTATTGTGGACTTCATCCCCTCTATTGTGCATTTCATCCCTTCTATCGTTGCATCCTTATTTTGGTTTGCTTCTCTTAGCTCCTGTATTACTGCAAGCAGAGTTCTGAAGATTTCCTTTTGTGGCTGATCTATATCTGTTTCTTCTATGAGTGACGTTAGGTCTGTTAAAGTGCCTCGTTTTTCTGATTTTTTTGTTGGGAGTGATGTGGTCTGTTGATTTTTCCTTGATCCTTTAATAGGCCCCATGCTTCTGGGAGACAGGAGTAACCTTATTGTGTGGAGGCTCAGGCCACTGTGCCGTCTCCTGGGGTGGCTGGGGCGGGCTGTGGCAGGCTTAGGGCTGGCACTGGGGACCCAACAGGGCCCCAGGTGGTGAGAGCTGGCTGGAGCTCACTGACGGCTCCTCAGGGACTGCAAAGCCGAGACCCAGGCTCCACTGCAGGTGGAGTGTTTGATCTGCCCGGGCTGTGAGCGGGGAGGCCCCTTGGATAGCTGTGCAGGCAGCTGCGGGACACTGCGGGGAACAATGATGTTCGCTCTCCGCCCTTTTGGCGCGAAACCGCAGGGGGTAATGGCGCCGGCAAAGGAGGCTTGGCGCGAAACCGCAGGGGGCAATGGCGCCCTTCCTCTGCTCAGGCTCAGAGTCGCGGCCGCCGGGGTCCCCGCAGCACCCTGGGGAGGGCACCTACTCTTGTGCCTTGCGCAGGGGGGGGCCCTTGGTGGGCAGACTCAGCAGCGCGGGGCGCGGTGCTCCGCGGAAGCTCAGGGTCCGGGACAGGCGCGGGTTGGGCTATGGCTCCTTTTGGTGGGAAGTGCTCAGCGCAGGGTCCCCACCAGGAGTGGAGCTGGCGCTAGGCTGCCAGGGGCTGGCGGGGGCGGGCGGGGGTGGGAGGCCGGCGCACGGAGGGCAGGTGGAGAGGTCCGCGGCAGCGGTGCGGGTGGATGGTCCCCCGTGGGGGACAACCCGCGGGTCCGCTCCCCTGAGCTTGGATGAATGGAGGAAGGGACGTGGGCCCGAGGGCAGATCGCTGCCCTGCGGGGAGAGGGGAATCGCGGGAGAGGAAAGCTTCTCTCCCAGTGGGGATCCACGATAGGGAGTGGGGAGTGGGCCGCTGGAGTAGGCAGGGCAGGCAATCGGCTCTGGGCTGGCGTCTGGTTTGGGGATGGAGCCTAAGCCGGTCGCCAGTGAGCTCACGGCAGCTTAGTGGCCAGAGACGTCCCACGAGTCCGGTCCTCTTTCACCTAGACCCCTGCTCAGGACAAATACGTGGGGTAGGACTGGGGTGCTGTCCCAGGGGCATATTTCACTCACCAGACTCTTACTATTCAGCTACCTGGTCGCCAATCCCGCTTTGTTTGGAGGAGCTCTCAGAGTATGCGGGTGTCCCTGTCGGCCATCTTCCCCCTCCAGGATATTTTCAATTACCGCATATGCACATAATCTTGGGACATTGAATGAGGAAGACTAAAGAAAAATCGGTTCATTTGAATTATGGTGCTGGTGCCAAATATTAAAGTACCACACAGTCAAAAAACCCCAAACAAATCTGTCCTGAAAGGAAGACAGCCTGAATGTTCCTTGGAGGCAAGGATGGAAAGATTTTTCTCATGTATTTTAGACATGTTATCAGCAAGAAGCACCAAAAGCAAGAAGATGACACAGAGTCACTGTACCAAAAGGACTAGTTTACGGTCCACCATTTCAGGAGGTGACATATGATAAGAACCAGTGGTATTTAAGAAAGAAGTTGAAGTTACAGTGGAAGCATTAGTAAACAATAGCACTCCAGGAATTGAGGGAATGCCAATTGAAATGTTTCAATTTATGAAGCACTGGAAACACTTAGCTATCTCTGTCAAGAACTTAGAAGACAGCTATGTGGCCAACTGACTGGAAGAGATCCATGTTTGTACTCATTCCAAAGAAAAGTGACCCAACACAATGCACAAATTATAGAACAACATAATTGATATCACATGTATGTAAAATTTCTCTGAAGACATTACCACAATGGTTGCAGCAATACATAGACAGGGGTCTGCCAGAGGTTCAGGCTGGATTCAGAAGAGGGTATGGAACAAGGGATATCATTGCTGATGTCAGTTGATCTTGTTAGAAATCAAAGAATACCACAAAGATGTGTTTGTTTGCAAAACTTGTGTTTTATTGACCATGCTAAGGCATTCAGCTGGGTGGATTATAACAAAGTATAGGGATAGCCTTGGGAAGAATGGGAATGCCAGAACACTTCATTGGCTCCCGAGGAACTTGTCTATGGATCAAGGGGGAGTTGTGCAAACAAGGAAATACTGTATGGTTCAAAATCAGGAAAGGTGTGCATCAGGGCTGTATCCTCTCATGATACTTGTTCAATCTGTACACTGAGCAAATCATCAGAGAAGCTGGATTTTATGAATAAGTATATGGACTCAAAATTTACAGTGAGCTTATGCAACCTGCAATATGCAGATGACTCAACCTTTCTAGCTGAAAGTGAGGAGGACTTGAAACCTGCTGATACCAGGCGATAACCCCCACCTCCACCCCCAGCCCCATCGAATTTTGCCGAGCAGAGCAGAGCATTCATAGTATACATTCCCCCTACCCCCACTGGTGAGCATTGAGAAACTTGCTCTGAGTTAGTGTACCCAGTGGCATCGCCTGGGAAGGATCTCTCTGATCACAGTGAATTTATTGTAAAAGCAGTTTTGCTAGGACCTTGCTTGTTGTGTTGGCCAATTTAAGAGAACAGTGTGCAGCTGTGAAATTTTGTTTCCTGCTCAGGAAAAATGCCTCATTTATGGGAAAAACTCACGTGTACAAGAGGTTTTCTCCTTTCAAAAAAGGTGAAATGTCGATGGATGACAAACCCTATTCTGGATGTTCATCAACGTCCTGGATAGATAAAAATGTTGACTCATAATGCATTTGGGGTTTGTTAACAGGTCAGACTGTTAATCAAACCTTCTTTTTAGAGGTTCTGAAAAACATTACATAACAGTGTCTGACAAAAAGGCCTGATTTGTGGCAATGGGGGACTGGTTTTGCCACCACGACAATGCACCCGCTCAGGTAGCCATTGCAGTACACCAGTTTTTGGTAAAAACAGCATGTCTCTCTTGCCCCATGCACCTACTCACCTGCCCTCTTTTCGTGAGATTTCTTTTTGTTTTTGTGGATGCAGAGGGACACGGAAGGACAGCGATTTGACAATATAGAAGAGGCGAAGAATAAAAGGAGGGAAGTACTGTCAGCTATGCAAACAGATGAGTTTGAAAAATGTTTTCACGAATGGAATCACAGACTTGACAATGTATTTAGTGTAATGCAGAGTACTTTGAATCCTTGTAGATCAAAGATTGTAGCCTCCAGTACGGATTACAACTTAATGTAAAGAAGACCAAAATACAACTGGACCAATATGTAACATCATGATAAATATTGTTGGAAAAAAGTTGAAATTGTCAGATTTGTCTTCCTTGATCCACAATCAGTGTTCATGGAACATACAAGAGATCAAGGGACATATTGTTTAGAGTATTGTAGCACAAGCAAGGATGTTTCTCTGAAAACTAAGGTGCATCTTACCCAAGCCGTGGTATTCTCCATTGCTTCATATGCACGTGAAGACTGGACACAGAATAAGGAAGATAGAAGAAGAATCGAGGCATTCAAATTGTGGTGCTCGTGAGGAATATGGAAAGTGCCATGGACTTCCAGAAGGTTAAACAAATCAGTCTTGGACCAAGTACAGCTAGAATGCTCCTTCAAGCAAGGATGACAAGAGTCTATCTTACAAACTTAGGGCATATGGTCAGGAGACACCAGTCGTGGAAGACATCATGTTTGGTCAAGTGGCGGGTCAGTGAAAGAAGGAAGGCCCTATTGAGGTGGATTGACACCGTGGATGCATTAATGAGTCAGGCATGTGAGGTGTGTGAGGATGGAATCAGACAAGGCGTTGTTTTGTTTTGTTGTGCATGGGGTCAGTATGTGTCAGAACGAACTCAATGGCTTCTAACCAGAACAATAACATTAGAAAGCTAACAGTTTACAAAATGTTAAAGCACAATTCTTTTATCCTCAGGACTTCATCTCAGCTGTGTTCGCAAGTGTGTCTCTCTGGCACTTGGACTCTTCACCCTGTTGGCCTCCTAGCCTCCTCCTTGCTCATTGTTATACCTCAAAGTCCAGGGCTGCTCCACTAAACTGTTTCAAGATCGAGTGCTAGGGCATCTGAAGCCTCTCTGTCTGAGCCATATCAGACAGAGATCTCACATATGGGCTGCTGGGGGATCTTCATTCGTCATTGTCATGGGGTTACTCTATTTCTGCTTCTGAGAATCAGAATGCCAAATCTGACCATTCCTCAACTTAGAGACCTCTATTTCATATTTGCATGCTCCTACTCTGCCATTTCTAGGGAATTGACAGAAATGGAAGAGTTAAATCAAGTAATTTCACTTTATCACACTTTATATCTTTATGGGAGGAGACAGTCCATGTTCTTCAGAGCCGCTGGTGGGTTTGTACAGTTAACCTTGTGATTAGCAATTTAAGGCATGTTCAACAACTTACCAGGCCCCCTTAAAGTCTGGTAATAACTATTGTTTTTAATGGGCATAAATGTGCTTCTGACTAATAGTGACCCTCTGTACAACTGAATGACACACTACCAAGTCCTATGACATCCTCATAATTGTAATTATGTTTGAGTTCACTGTTGCAGCTAGTGTATCTGCCCACCTCATTAAAGGTCTGGCTCTTTTTTCATGACTTTCTATTTAACAGACATGGTGACTATTCTGAAAGACTGATCTCCCTGGATAACTCCAGAGTACACGAGATTACACCTCTCCATTCTCACTTCTGAAGAGCATGCTGGTTGTAACTCCAAGACTGATTGGTTTGTTCTTCTGGTCATCCATGGTACTATCAATATTTGTTACCACCATCATAATTCAGATGCAGCAATTCTTTCTTTTTAAATCATTTTATTGGGGTCTTATACAACTCTTATCACAATCCATACATCCATCCATTGTGTAAACCACATTTGTACCTTTGTTGCCATCATCATTCTCAAAACATTTGCTTTCTACTTGAGCCCTTGGTATCAGCCCATTTTCCCCACTCCTTCCCCCTCCCCCTTCCCTAATGAACCCTTGATAATTTACTAATTATTATTTTGTCATATCTTACACTGCCTGACATCTCCCTTCACCCACTTTTCTTTTGTCTGTCCCCCAGAGAGGAGGTTATATGTAGACCTTGTAATCTGTTTCCCCTTTTTCCCTCACCTTCCCTCCACTCTCCCTATATTGCCACTCTCACCACTGGTCCTGAGGGGTTCATCTGTCCTGGATTCCCTGTGTTTCCAGGTCCTATCAGTACCAGTGTACCAAATTCTCTGGTCTAGCCAGATTTGTAAGGTAGAATTGGGATCATGATAGTGCATCCAATTCTTTAGCAGTCTTTCCTATTTACTTTCCAACGTTCATATACATCAGATGCAAATAAAAGTACAATAGGTTGGGTCAGACTCATCCGTGTCCTCAAAGTGACTTCTTTGTTCTTCTACATTTTAAAGAGGCCAGGAGAAGAAGATCAATGATGTATGAAGTTTGAGCTGTCGACTGTTGCTTATATAAGCATTGATTGTGGGTCCAAACAAAATAAGTTCCACAACATATCTGTCTTTCCTCATTTATGTCTTTGTTCTTTTTACATTGAGGTGTTTCTCACACTGTAGGCACTGATCCGATCTTTAGCAACCAGGGGTTTGAGCCATGCTGGCTTGGATAAGGAGCACCTACAGATTCAGGCAGGTCCAGACGAGGATGCGGAATCAGAGCAAAGGGCATCCTTCAGTGTTGATGTCACATGGATCTGAGAGCAGGGAATACCAGAAAAATCTTTATTTGTGTTTTAGTGACTATGCCAATGCAATCAGCTGTGTGGATCACAACAAACTATGGCTAACCTTGAGAAGAATTGGAATTCCAAAACATTTCACTGTGTGTATGAAGACCTCGTGCATGGATCAAGAGACAGTTGTGCAAACAGAATAAGGGCATGCTGCATTTAAAATCCGGAAAGGTGTGCATCAGGGTTGTATCCTCTCACCACACTTATTCAATCTGTGTGCTAGGCATATCGTCGGCCTCACATCCAAGGGCCACAAGTGGACATGTGGGGAAGTCCAGTTCACTTACTGGGTTTTCCACATGGCTTCCTTCCGGTGTGGCTGATGAAGGATGCCGTGAGCTTGGAAAGTGTAGTTTAAGATCACATTAGTCTATAGTGCAACAATGGGCACCAAGGTATTGCTAGAAACTAGGTCAAAAGTGTCTAATTAAGAATATAATACCAGGCATATTCCCCTTTAGTTCTATGCAAATATTGCTAAGTATTTTTTCCAGGTATGAGGTTGCTCCTCTCATTTTCCTGCTACTACCATGAGTTTACTCAGTGGTACACAGGAACAATAGTTAGGAAATAGGGTTTTTATGTAAATGAAGCCATGTTCGTGTAGGCTTTGTCTTGTGTATAAGGCATTTCGAGATCTAGAAAGAGCAGACGAGATGCAGGTAAAGGCACGCAACCACACATGGGGTTATGAGATGCCAAGTGGAGATTGCCACTGAACCATGAACCGTGAGGCAATGCATGTTTGTTCTGTTTTCTCTGTTACAGCAGCACTAGGAAATAACACAGAAAGCCTCACTGTGAATTCTTCAGTAAAAGTTAGGAACATAAATAATAAGAAAGGGAATGTATTACCACACTTTCATAGGAGGAAAAGAGAAAGGGGGAGGAGTTGTTGTCAATTGTGCCTGGTGGAAGTATGAAAGATAATAGATACGAAAGAGATAGATAGATTAAAAAAGTGAAGTTCTGGTTTATTCTTGCCTTCTTTCCATTGTTGAGCCAGTATTCTCTAGGGGGCTGTTTTCCCTTTGATGGTCTCTGGGTTTAGTTGTTCTGTTTGGCGGTCACTTGTATGTGCTTGGTGAGTGTTGTAAGAATGCAACAGACTGATGTGAAGGGTCAGTCCCATTACCAACTAAGTGGACAGCACCACCCTCCCCTCCAGAAGAATTCACTTCAGAGGACAGCACTGAAGCTACAGCTCAGGGAGAGGGATGTGTCTGATTAGAGCACACAGGAGCCAACAAGGGGGGAAGGGAAAAAACAAAAGGGTGAAGCACATCCTGGCCAACCAAGCCCGGAGGACAATGTTTCTGTTCAGGGCAGCAATGCACAGAGGCCACCACAAGGCCAGACCCACAAGGGAACACAGTGTTTCTCAATGACCCATAGCACCATGGGGACAACACTAGAGACATGGCGGGAATTATGCCCGCCCTGAGCCTACTACCCCCAAGCCAGCACTGTGGGCAGAGCTGCAGAGTAGCAGAGCAATGAAGTCCCCAGGGAATGCCTGGGATAGATGTGGGGCCAGGGCATGGCACCCCATCACACTCAACTGGAAAGCACTAGTAAAGGATAACAAATAGATCTTGAATGATTTATAGGGGTTTGTTGTTGTCGTTACCTTTTTGTTGTTGTTGTAGCTATTATTTTATTTTCTATTGTTGCTTCGTTGTACCCAGTCTTGTATTGGAACATATTGCCGTTGCTGCATGTCTACCTCAAAGGGATAGGTGGGATAAGCAAGCAGAAAGAGAAAACAATGGGATGACAGTTCTGAGGGGACATGTGAGAGGGGGAGGTGGGGGAAAAGAAGTAGGTGGTACCAAAACCAGGGACAATGGAACAACAAGTGACCCAAAATCAGTGGCAAGGAGGGTTTAGGAGATTTGGCAGGGCTGGATCAAGGACAATATAACCAAGAGGAATTCCTGAAACCCAAATGAAAGCTGAATATGAAAGTAGGACAAGAGGAAAGTACAAAGATATAGAGAAAAGAACTAGGAGGTAAAGGGTAGTCATAGAGATTTAAATACAGGAATATACAGATGTAAATATATTTTTATATGAGGTGGAAATAGATCTATATATGCATACATTTATAGGTTTAGTATTAAGGAAACAGATGGACAGTGGGCCTCTACTCAAATACTCCCTCAACACAAGAACACTTTGTTTTAACAATTCAGCAGTATGAGATGCTCGCCTTCCTGGCACAATTGCTGAAGACAATGGGTGCACAAGCCAGTGTGGTGAAGAAAGCTGATGGTGCCTGGCTATCAAAAGATATAGCATCTGGGGTCTTAAAGGCTTGAAGATAAATAAGCAGACATCTAGCTGAGAAACAACAAAACCCACATGGAAGAAGCACACCAGCCTGTGAGAACACAAGGCATTGAAGGGATCACGTATCAGGTATCAAAGATAAAAAAAATCATAGCATTGTGAATGGGGGGGGGGAGTGCAGAGTGGGGATCGAGGTCCCATCTGTGGGAAATTGGACATTCCCTAGAAGAAGGGCCACAGGGAGGAGACAAGCCAGTCAGGGTGCAGTGTAGCAATGATGAAACATACAATTTTCCCCTAATTCTTGAATGCTTCCTCACCCCCACTATCATGATCCCAATTCTACCTTACAAATCCAACTGGACCAGAGGATATATACTAGCACAGATAGGAACCGGAAACAGGGAATCCAGGACAGATGAACCCCTCAGGACCAGTGGTGAAGTGAAGATACGGGAGGATGGAGGGAAGGTGAGGGAGAAAGGAAGAAAAGATTAAAAGTATCTACATACAGCCTCCTCCCTGGGGGATGGACAGTAGAAAGTGGGTGAAGAGAGACATTGGATGGTGTAAGATATCACAAAATAATAATAATTTTTAAATTATCAAGGGTTCATGGGGGAGTGGGTAGCGGGAAGAGAGGGGAAAATGAGGACTGATACCAAGGGCTCTAGTGGAAAGCAAATATTTTGAGAATAATGAGGGAAATGTTCAAAAGTGCTTGACACAATGGATATATGTGTGTATTGTGATAAGAGTTGTACAAACCACCAATAAAGTGATTTACGTAATTACTAAAAAGAAAAGAACTTTCTTTTCTCCATTTATTCTCTCATCTATGTTCCTTGACTGAAACACTTACACATTCCTACATATTATTTTTAAGAATCAATTACTTGGAGGCACAAATCTATTGAGCATAAGAGATAACCAGGACAGATTAACTCTATCCATTCATGATCATGCAGTGGATTTCTCCGAAAAGGTATTAGGCCTGGTTTGATATCTCTCTTCCTTCTATTTTCTGATCTATAGTACTTTAACATTATTTTAAATTATTTCCTCATATACATATCTCAACCATTACTCCTTTTCTTAACCCAATTCACAATGATTTATTACTGAGTAATTGCTTGGGGGATTGCATTTCATTAAAATGTCATTTAATTATAGATATTATAGTTTTAGAGTTTCTTATTATTGTAAACATCAATGTTAATGTGATGGTATTCACTACCGGTGTATAGAATCACATTCTTTTAAAATTCTTTATTCTTATATACTTTAAAATTGGTGGAAATATAATTGTTTCTTTTTCCCCAAAAATTCATTTTATTGGGAGTTAATACAGATGTCATGTCTTTCCTTGGTTCAATCATATCAAGCAATATTATACAATTTCTACCATAATCAGTTTCAAAGCCTTCTTTTCCTTCCTTAAGTCCTTGACATCACCTCCCTTTAATCCCACCCACTCCCACTGTGCTACCTACACGAACCCTTATTCTACTCATTTTCCCATAGGTTCATGAGTCTTGGGCTTCATATACTGAGAAACAGGAAAAACACATCTAACAAAAATTCAAGAGGGTGACTTCCAATGACAAAACACATCTGAGATGAACCCATATATGAACAAACGAAAACAAACAAATTCAGAAAATGTTGAAAACCTGACCCGGTCTAACGTCCATCAAAGGAAAGGTCAACAGACAAGGTTTTAACTATTTGTGTTTTCTATCTTCTATAGTCATCTCTCAAATGCACTCTAGTGACCACTTTCCACCCATCCTTCTATATGGACAGAGGGAAATCACTGGCGGCTGATTTTCTATGTAGATCCCATAAATGCATCTTTGGCTCCCACGATCATCCACAGGCTTCAAAAAACCTGATTCTCACAATTAAGACTCTGATACCATTCCTTCCTTAGACTTTGGGTATGATTTACAATCTTCGGTGACTGATGTTGGTGTGCTTCTTCCTTTTGGATTTAGTTGACATCTTACTTAGATGGCTACTTGTTTAGAAACAACCTGTTTAGACCCCAGACACTAAAAAATCACATTCTTAATCAATTTTAAATAAACAAAACATACATATTAGTGAAATATGGATAGTTTATTATATGAAGAATTTATCAGCCTGTATTGTGCTGGTTCTTCAGAGTTTCTTTTCCTCGTTAGGGGTAAAAGTTATGTGCAGTCTAATAAATGTGAAAAAAAACACACACCCAGAAATATACAAATTCTTTGAAAAGAGGAAAAATAATAAATAGGACTATATTATTTTTTTCTAATATGATATATATTTTTGGTCTATAAACCTTTAATCCTTTATGAAATCAAGGCAATAGGTTGGGGACTGTGCTTACCTAGGGCATGCTTCCAAAGAAGTATGGGTTCCATTTTCAGTTGTGCATCATCAGCATTTTTTTTAAAGCTCCGATGTTGACTTTATTTAGTGACTCTGTGCAGAAAAACTCAATTTAGTTTTGAGTTCTTGAATTGATTTTGTAATACTCATAGGGTCATTCATTTTAATTATTATATTACCAAAATGCATTTATGTTTTAAATTTGAAAATATCCAATAACAACAATTTATTGCACAGAATAAACTGGAGAAAGGATGGGAAGAAAGGTAGGAAATGGAAATTTAAAGTCATCTTTTAATATAATAGTTTAGAGTCTAAAGTGTTTTTTGAATAATTATATAGATAAATTCAAATATCTAATTTTTTTTTCATTTAATTGGAACATTGCTTTCTCTGTATTTTCCTTACTTGCCTCTGGGAATTGTACTACATGTACTATTTTTCTATACATGTACTATATTCTCTTAATAACCTATTTTAAAATTTTGGTATTGCTGAGATGCAAATTTAATGGAAAATTAAGAAAAAATGAGCATTTTCAATTAAGTAAGATCCTGCTGGATATAAGGGGCAGAAAACCAACAAATTCATTGTCATCGAGTCAATGCTGACTCATAGCAAACCCATGTGGGTTTCAAAAACTATAACTGTGACAGGAGTAGAAAGCCCAATCTTTCTCCCTCTGGACCACTGTTTTTGAACTGTGACAAGAGTAGAAAGCCCAGTCTTTCTCCCTCTGGACCACTGTTTTTGAACTGCCAACCATGCAGACTGCATCCCACTGCTACCCACTATACCACCAGGGCCCCTTAATATTAAGATTATGAATGATAAATTTCTCTCATAAATGATGATTGTGATTTTTGTGTTTGTTTTGTTTGTTAGGTGCTTTGAGTCAGTTCTAACACAGAGAAATCCGAGTTAGTGTATTGTGCCAACCTGGCCAATAAACACATGTAGGGTTAATTGAAGGGTGGAGGGTAAATGACTCAGTGAGCCTTGCCTTTCTAGTTCTCAGGTCTCTTGCTTTGTGATGGTCAGACCAAGGTGCAGCAAGACATCCTGCAAGACACTTCCTGCAAGACATCCCTGAGGAGAAGCCACATGGACCTACCACGATGCAGCCGAGTGCTTGAGCAGCTGTGTGGATACCCCTGCCAACACTGAGATGCTTACACATTCACTGATTCGGCTTTCCTCCTGCAGCTGGCGTCATAATGTGTGTTTTGTGAGAAAAGTTAGCAAGTGTTTTCTAGTTGAAGCATTGTTTTATATATACAATAACTTTAAGCGTTATTGTTCTCGCTTATTAAGAACGGAGATAGCCCACTTCGAATCTGCTTCTCAGCTCCTTCTCGAACTTGTGTCGGGTCCCACCGCTTCCTCCCAGTAGCCCTCAGCATGTCGTCTGTCAGGATAACCCAGAAGACCCACAGGATGTCCTCTGGCCCCCGGGGGGCCTTCAGCAGCCGCTCCTACACCAGCATGCCCACCCCCCGCATCAGCTTCTCGTCCTACTCCCGGGTGGGCAGCGGCAGCAGCAGCTACCGGGCTCCCCTGGCCACCGGCCTGGGTATGGCCGGGGGCTTCAGCGGGGCAGGAGGTGTAGGGGGCATCACGGCCGTCACGGTGAACCCGAGCCTGCTGAGCCCCGTGAAGTTCGAGTCGGACCACAACATGCAGGCCGTGCGCACCCAGGAGAAGGAGCAGATCAAGACTCTCAACAACAAGTTTGCCTCCTTCATCGACAAGGTGCGGTTCCTGGAGCAGCAGAACAAGATGCTGGAGACCAAGTGGAGCCTTCTGCAACAGCAGAAAACCTCTCGTAGCAACATGGACAGCATGTTCGATAGCTACATCAACAACCTCAGGCGGCAGCTGGAGATGCTGGGCCAGGAGAAGCTGAAGTTGGAGGCAGAGCTGGGCAGCATGCAGGGGCTGGTGGAGGACTTCAAGAATAAGTACGAAGACGAGATCAACAAGCGAACAGAGATGGAGAATGAATTTGTCCTTATCAAGAAGGACGTTGATGAAGCATACATGAACAAGGTGGAGCTGGAGTCCCGCCTGTAAGGGCTGACGGATGAGATTAACTTCCTCAGGCAGCTGCATGAAGAGGAGCTCCGTGAGCTGCAGGCCCAGATCTCAGACACCTCCGTGGTGCTGTCCATGGACAACAGCCGCTCCCTGGACATGGACGGCATCATCGCCGAGGTCAAGGCCCAGTACGAGGAGATCGCCAACCGCACCCGGGCCGAGGCCGAGAGCATGTACCAGATCAAGTATGAGGAGCTGCAGGCCCAGGCTGGGAAGCATGGGGATGATCTTCGTCGGACTAAGACGGAGATCTCAGAGATGAACCGGAACATCAACCGGATCCAGGCGGAGATTGAGGGGCTCAAAGGCCAGAGAGCGTCCCTGGAGGCTGACATCGCGGACGCGGAGCAGCGTGGGGAGATGGCCATCAAGGATGGCAACAGCAAGCTGGCCGAGCTGGAGGCCGCCCTGCTTCGGGCCAAGCAGGACATAACGCAGCAGCTGCGTGAGTACCAGGAGCTGATGAATGCCAAGCTGGCCCTGGACATCGAGATCGCCACCTACCGCAAGCTGCTGGAGGGCGAGGAGAGCCGGCTGGAGTCCGGGATGCAGAACATGAGCATCCACACGAAGACCACCAGTGGCTACTCCGGTGGGCTGACCTTGAGCTACGGGGGCCTCACGAGCCCTGGCCTCACCTATGGCTTGAGCTCCCTGCAGTCCAGCTTCAGCCCAGGCGGAGGCTCCAGCTCCTTCTCCGGAGCCAGCTCCACCAAGGCCGTGGTGGTGAAGAAGATTGAGACCCGGGACGGGAAGCTGGTGTCCGAGTCTTTGGATGTCCTGCCCAAGTGAATGTCCCTGTGACGCCTCACAGTCTGTCCTTGACCCTGCCTGCCCAGCGCTGTGCAGGGGCACCAAGGGAACAGGAGGCAGGATGATTGACCCAGTCCTTACCCCACCCTGTGGGAATCAACTACTTAGGGGGGGGGATATCCCCTTTTCCCAGAGCCCCCAATGAAAGCAATGGTCTTTTGTAAAATAAAACCTGGCAACTTACATACACATATACTCGATAGGAATTGATGCCTCGATTGTAATAAGAGCTGCAAGAGCCTGCAATGAAATTATCTTTAAATAAAAAAATCAAGCCCTCCTCCCCAAAAAAAGAACGGATATAAGTAATAAAAATCCCAATTTAAATTTAAGGTTACTTTCTTGAATTTACAATGTGCTTCAATTTTATCCTTCTTGCAGTGATAAAGGATCTTCTAAAATCCAAATTATTAATGATTTTTCTATGCATCCCTCATTTGAAAATAACTTATCTTCTGTTATCAAGTCTGTTTCCTCTGTTCACAAGTATAAATAAAAGATAAAGGCCTTCAGTTAATTCATTTTCATGATGCTTTCAACCTATTATTTTCTCACTTCAAGTCTGTGATTTGATTTGTCTATATGGAATCTGTGTTTACAGTCCATTTTATTTAGCTGTTTTCTGGTTCAGAGTGCTTTGTATGGACAGCAGTTTATGAGAGTAACATTAGTCACCTTGGCCTAATGAATATTTTATTGAACACAATTTCAGCATTCATAAACCATTTAGGAAAATAGCACTTTTGAGATTTTCTAAGAAGAAATTCACTTTTATAGCCCTTTGTTTTCTTTAGTTTGCTTTCTTTTCCCAATTTGTTAATTGTAAGATTCAAATAGAGGTTAATAATAACAAAGCACCTGTGCACCTCGAAAGACTTCACCAAGAGGGTGACAAGACAACCCACAGAGTGGGAGAAAATTTTTAGTAATGACACATTGGACAAAGTGCTCATTACTAAAATCTACAACAGCATCGTGACCTGCAAAAAGAGAAAATCAGTTAACCCCCTAAGGAAGTTGGCAAATAACTGAAAAGAACTTTCACTAGGGAGGAGATCCATATGGCCAATAAGCATATGAGAAAGTGTTCCAGGTCATTAGTCATAAGAGAAATGTAAATCAAAACAACAATGAGATACCACCTAACACTCCTGAGGCTAGCCCAAATCAGTAAATCAGAGAACAACAAGTATGGGAGGGGCTGTGGTGAAGTAGGAACCCTCCACTGCTGGTGGTCGTGCAGATTTGTACAGCCAATGTGGTAAGGAATCTGGTGATACTTAAAGAAAATGGAAATTGATCTACCTTATGACCCAGCCATCCCTCTACTGGGCATCTACCCGGTGGAGGCAACAAATAAAACATGACCAGTCATCTGCGCTCCAATGTTTATTGCGGCACAATTCATAATCGCAAAGACTTGGAAACATCCCAAGTTTCTATCGATAGATGAGTGGATTAGTAAACTCTGGCACATATACACAATGGAGTACTATGCAGCACTGAAAAGCATGGATGATCACATGAAACACGTCATTTCGTGGGAAGAGCTGGAAGGAATCATGTTAAGTGAGGTAAGCAAAACTCAAAAATACAGGTATAACATGAGTCCCTGAGGTAAGTACAATTAGCATGCCAGCAATAGAAGAACAAAGATCTATCTCTCAATAAACAGGTGGAAGCATAGATAGTTGGAGGGAGGGCAGGCCACACCTAGGGAGGTACATGAGAGTCCAACATAAAGAAGGGGAAGGGAAGCAGGAGAAGCGGGGAAGGAGAAGCGGGTGGAAGGAGAAGTGGGGTGGGGAGAAACTGAGTTGATGGCATTGTGGGAACAGGGCACTAACCCACCTGGAGGAGAGTATTGGTTGTGTCCCCACAGAACTGGAACATGCATGTGGACCCCACCATGACATGTCAAACCAGGAGGGCGACGTAACATGCGGAGGAATCCACAAAGAGACTGGACCATATGCTGGCCCTAACCAGAATTAGCCTGACCCCCATCATCGAAGGGAGTACCACAGAAAATGAAAATAGATCATCTGGTGTGGGAAAGGAACTGACCTACCACGCCACACCCAGAAGGAAACTGAAGCAGGAAGAATGAAGTGGAGCACACCTGGACCCACCAAGCTCAGAGGACAATAGCCCGGCTCAGAGGGCCAAATGTACAGAGAGGACCATAGAACCGGCCCCACAGCGAGATGCAATACCCTGCACTGACCCAGATCCCTACACGAGATAGCACCGGAGACACAGTGAGGAATGTACGACTGGGCAGACTGCACCACACTGAGGCAAACACCAGGGGTGTGCAATGGAGCAGCGGGGAAAGCAGAGCAAGGAGGTCCCGAGAGAGTATAAAGGATGAACTTTGGGGCCAGGACGTGGCACCCCATCAGATTAATCCAGAAAACACTCCTAAATGTCAAAAAACAGACCTTGAACTACTAACAGGCTTTTTCTCCCCGTCTTTTTGTTTTTCTCTTTTTTAAAATTTTATATGTCAGTGGCTTTCTTGTTTGTTAGCTTGTCGATGTTGCTGCATTGTCACCATGTTCTTATGAGCTACTTTGGTTCTGTCAAAACCATCCATAATTTTAAGCACATATTCCTAAGATAGGTTAGACAATGTGAGAAGAAAATAATGGAACCAACGGTCTCGGAGGGACATGCGAGTTAGGAGGTAGGGGAAGGGAGGAGGTATTGGTCAACCCCGGGACGAGGGAATAATGGGTGGTTCAAAACCAGTGGCAGGGAGGGGATGGGAGGACTGGTAGGGAGTGACCAAGGGCAAGGTAACTGAGAGGAATTACTGAAATCAAAATGAAGGCTGAACATGGTAGTGGGAGAGGAGGAAAGCGTAAGGAAATAGAGGAAAGAGTAGGAGGCAAAGGGCATACATAGAAGCCTAAACACAGACATGTACATATGTAAATATATTTATGATTATGGGGAAATAGACCTATGTGCATATATTTATAGGTTTAGTAGTAGGGTAGCCGGTGGATATTGGGCCTCCTCACATGCATTCCTTTAAGAGCACTTTGCTCAGCTAAACAGACGTTTCATGATACCCACCTTCCCGACATGATCTCTGAAGACAAGCGTGTGCATAAGCAAACGTAGTGAAGAAAGCTGATGGTTCCCCCGGCTATCAAAAGTATAGCATCTGGGGTCTTAAATGCTTGAAGGCAAATAAGCGGCCATCCAGCTCGGAAGCAACAAAGCCCACAGAAAAGAAGCATACAAGCCTGTGTGAACACAAGGGATCAGGTAGCAGACACCAAAGAACAAAAACCACCATTGTGTGATCACCTTCCCCACATAAACGCTGAAGACGAATGTGTGCATAAGTAAGTGTAGTGAAGAAGGCTAATGGTGCCCGGCTATCGAGAGACATAGTATCTGGGGTCTTAAAGGCTTGAAAGTAAACAAGTGGCCATCTAGCCCAGAAGCAACAAAGCCCACATGGAAGCAGCACACCAACATGTGTGATCATGAAGGGCCGAGTGGACCAGATTTCAAGCCCAAAGGTAGGGAGGAAAAATCATATCATCATGAATGAGGGAAGCACATGATGGAGATCCAATGCCCATCTGTAGACAACTGGACATCCTTTGCAGAGTGGCAGTGGGGAGGAGATGAGTCACTCAGGGTTCAGTGTAGCAACAATGAAACTCACAACCTTCCTCTAGTTCTTAAACGCTTCCTCCCCGCAACTATCATAATCCCAGTTCTACCTTGAAAACCTGGTTAGACCAGAGGATGCACAGCGGTACAGATGGGAACTGGAAACATAGGGAATCTAGGACAGATGAACCCCTCAGCACCAGCGGTGAGAGTGGCAATACCGGGAGGGAAGCGGGGGTACAAAGGGGGAACTGATCTCAGGGATCTACATATAACCTCCTCTCTGGGGGATGGGCAACAGAAAGGTGGTTGAAGGGAGACACCGAGCAGTGTAAGATAAGATAAAATAAGCCCCATGACCCCACTACCCTTTTCTTCCTTGTATTCATCCTTTTGTTTTCCTTTCCCCACCTCCTCTGTGGTGAAGAAAGCTGATGGTGCCCGGCTATCAAAAGAGATAGTGACTGGGGTCTTAAAGGCTTGAAGATAAACAAGCGGCCATCTAGCTCAGAAGCAACAAAGTCCACGTGGAAGAACACACCAGCCTGTGTGATCGAGTGGTCCCAAAGGGATCAGTTACCAGGCATCAAAGAACAAAAAATCATATCATTGACTGCACACCTCCATGATAGGATCGCTGAAGACAAGTGGGTGCATAAGCAAATGTGGTGAAGAAAGCTGATGGTGCCCGGCTATTAAAAGAGATAGTGTCTGGGGTCTTAAAGGCTTGAAGGTGAACAAGCGGCCATCTAGCTCAGAAGCAAATAAGCCCACATGGAAGAAGCACACCGGCCAGTGCGATCACGAGGTGCCCAAGGGACCAGGTATAAGGCATCATGCAAAAAAAAAAAAGATATAAGTGTGTGTATGTATGAGTATATATGTGTATACGTATATATGTATATATATATATCATATTAAATGAAGGGGGAAGTGCAGAGTGGAGACCCAAGGCCCAAGTGTCGACCAATGGAGATCGCCTCATAGAGGGGTTTAGGAGAGGAGATGGGTTAATTAGGGTGTGAGGTAGTATCAATGAAGAACACAGCTTTCCCCCAGATCCTGGATGCTTCCTCCCCCCAACTACCATGATCCGAATTCTACCTTGCAGCGCTGGATAGGACAGAGGCTGTACACTGGTGCATATGAGGGTTGGAGGTACAGGGAATCCAGGGTGGATGATACCTTCAGGACCAAGGGTGTGAGGGACGATGCTGGGAGAGTGGAGGGTGAGTGGGTTGGAAAGGGGGAACTGATTACAAGGATCCACATGTGACCTCTTCCCTGGGAGAGGGACAGCAGAGAAGGGGGGAAGGGAGACTCCGGATAGGGCAAGATATGACAAAATAACAATGTATAAATTACCAAGGGCATATGAGGGAGGGGGGAATGGGGAGGGAGGGGGAAAAAAAAAAAAGAGGACCTGATGCAAGGGGCTTAAGTGGAGAGCAAATGCCTTGAGAATGATTGGGGCAGGGAATGTATGGATGTGCTTTATACAATTGATGTATGTATATGTATGGATTGTGGTAAGAGTTGTATGAGTCCCTAATAAAATGTAAAAGAAGAAAAGAGAAAAAATGATTAGGGCAAAGACTGTACAGATGTGCTTTATACAATTGATGTATGTATATGCATGAACTGTGAAAAGAATTGTATGAGCCCCAATAAATTGTTTAAAAAAAAAGATAAAATAAGAATTTATAAATTGTTAAGGGTTCATGAGGGAAGGGAGAGTGGGGAGGGGAGGGAAGGGAAGGGAAAAAAGGAAAATGAGGAGCTGATTCCAGGAACCCAAACGGAAAGCAAACTTTGAGAATGATGAGGGCAATGAACGTAGAAGTGTGCTTTACACAATTGATGTATGTCTGGATTGTGGTAAGAGTTGTATGAGCCGCAATAAAATGATTTTAAAAAAATTCAAGTATAGGGGTTTTGATAATTGTTTAGATTTCCCCCCACATGTTTCCTTTTCCCTTTTAATTGAAAGAGAGAGCAAGGGGCATATCTGGAAATGCTACACAGGATATATCTTTTCAGAATATTCACTGCTTTTAGTGACTTACACAACGAGGATATTTTCATTTCATGAGTATTTGTTACCCTTTTACATTTAAAGTTAAGTTCAATTACACATTTATTGGTTATAATTAATGGACTTTACCAATCTTCCAAATACAGTTTCCATTGAAGACATCAAATTGAAATGTTTCAAGTAACTTCTAAAACTTTTCTAAATTCCTTCACATATAATGATAAAGTTACCCTTAATTTTTCTTTGAATACTTAATGTCATAAGCAAAAGTGAGGGGCACAGCTTCAGTGTCTAACATCCCCTTATGTCCGCCCTAGTCCTCCTAACTACAAAATGGGTGAGACACATTTCCATGAAATTTTCCCATGGGGCATATCCTGTTCAATATTTTATAAATGGCCTATTATATTATTGGGTTTACCTTATATTTCATTCTCATCTCTCATGCCAAAAATCACTGATATTGAATTCTGTTATATTTTCTTTATATATATTATGAAATATTTATTTATTTTACTCCTTTTTAAAATTATTATTAAATCATTTTATTGGGAGCTTCTACATTTATTTTCTGTAGTTGCAAATATCCTATTTTATTTATGTTTCACTAACTCTAAAATCCATTTTTTCCTTATATACGAGAGGAATTTTGTTGTTTTCTGTGTTCTAAAGTTAAGACGAGAATGTGAGAAGGGCATCCATGAAGGACAATTTAATCCTAAGTGAATTGAATTTAAATTCCCAGAATAATTTATGGGTGCTTTTTGATGTTAATGCATCAAACACACATACTAGATAAAATATTTCACTGAAGCATTTTCCATACAAGTTTTGCTTTAATTGGTGCTATGAATACATGTAATATTAAATATCATATTGTTTTATAAGTTTTCTCAATAAAACTAAAAAAACCCACATTTTTTCTCCCTAGCAGGTTCTTCCAACAGAGACAATCTTTTTAAGATGTAACTAATTTAAATCTTTTAGTTGATTGGTTTGATGTGTATTTAGATCTTTAAACAATTTGTTTACTATTTTTGATCCATGATTTGCAACTTACTGACTTATCTATTTCTCTTTTATTATGGAAAATTTTGATTTAAAATCTTCTAGACCCACCGGGATGCCATTGGACCTGGTGGGTTACACATTGGATTTTTCCAATTGCAAGGTCAGCAGTTCAAATCCATCAACTGCTCCTTAGGAAAAAGATGAGATTTTCTGCTCCCATAAAGATTTACACCCTTGAAAATTCACAGGGGTCATTCTGTTCTGTCCTATAAGTTCAATATGAGTAAGAATTGACTCAATAGCAGGGAATTTTGTTTGTTTGTTTGGAGACCCTGCACACATATTTTCCAGTACTCATCATCTGTATACAGTTATGTCATAATATTGATCAATAGTTTTTTTTAAATCTTTTTATCGGGGGCTTGTACAGCTCTTTCCACAATCCATCCATCCATCCATCCATCCATCCATCCATCCATCCATCCATCCATCCATCCATCGTGTTGATCAATAGTTTTATATGTCCAAATAAAACACATAATGAGTTACTTGGTATCCTATAATTTCTTTTCATTTCCTTCATAACATTTCCTTCCTCTGGATAATAATGAGCTCTCTTGTTTCTATTTCTTAAAATTTTGTTTCTACCACAACTTTTCTTCATGCATAGTCCAGTTTCAAAGGAGTCTTGTTGGAATAGTGGATTCTACCTTGGGCTGCTAGTCACACGCTCAGCAGTTGGAAATCACCACTGTCTCAGAGGGCGAAAGAGGCATCTTTCTACTCCAATAAAGACTGACAGTCTCAGAATCCCACACAAGGCTACTATGTTTCAGAATGTCCTTCATAGCAGTGAGTTTGGAGTCTTTTAAAATCACAGTTTCAATCCATAACTCTAAGTTTTGCAAACCCAATTATAAAATACACTGGTAGATGAGAAAATCTTATAATTTTATCTCTTGTAAGAATCTTCCCTGGAGCCTCCTGGCCAATTGAATCTCAAATGCTGTTTCCTAGGTTTTATGTAGATTTACCATATAAAGATGCAGAAATAGATTTTCAATATTATTTTGAGAATTCTTTGTTCAACCTGTCTCATGAAGAATTATTGGCTGTTAATTTGAGAAATTTCTTAACTTCTGACCTGAACATTTAATGCTATAAATTTTCTTCTTATCATTGTTTTAGCTGCATTGTATATATTTTTACATATATTTTTATTTTCACTCAGATTTATGTATTTTTTAAATTTCTTTGGTGATTGAATATCACAAGATGCGTAGTTTTCTAGAATAGAATGGGATGGTCTTATTTTCCATACTAGTGTCTTGGCTCTATTAATTACTTTTGTGTACTAGCAGAGAGAAACTGATCCATGTTTTAGCCTTACCTTTTGATGAATCTTAACTTTCCTTGGTTTGTACAACTTCCCATGTTGTTGTTGTTGTTTATCTATCTATCTATCTATCTATCTATCTATCTATCTATCTATCTATCTATAATTTTCTCCTCTTTTATAAGAGGCATATCATATAAGTTTAGGATTCAGAGTACTCAACTATTATGATGATAACATCTTCAAAGTCCCCATGTCCAAATGTTGTTCTTAAGTGCTGAATCATAATGACCCTAGGTACTGTAGAGGCAGTGAATTATTTTATATGACTCTTCTAGCCCAAGTCTTGAACTCCCAATAAACGACCTTTTCTTGCCTGTGTCTGATAAAATAGGCAGAGGAGGATACTGATAGTGTTCATCTGTGAGCAATTGTGAACAGTCTTCCCTTGAGTACCATCCTACAGAGCAGAAAATGAGCCTGGGGCGGGGGTGGGGGGTGGGGTCGAGGGGAGCAAACAATGATTGCAGGAGGAGGGAGGAGGCATCATAACTGATTGGGATGATGTATATACAACTCCTTAAAATTTTACTGTGGAAGTGCATGATATTTGAATACTACCTCAAGAAAACTGTTAAGAAAAAAAAAAAAGAAACTAAACTTGACCAAGGGTTATCATGCGTACAGGAGGAAGAGTTATTGTGTAAGGGGCATTAAGTATATGTTAATGATGTTGGAATAATTTTTAAAGGATATCAACAATGGTTGTACAAGCCAAAGAGTATAATCAATGGCACTGAGTTATACATGTAGAAGTTGTTGAATTGGAGAATATTTTGTTGCGTACACTTTTGTCACAGTTAAAAAATAATAATTACGTAAATCACAATGAGTAACAAGGAAAAAGAAAATGTTCTAGAATTGATTGTGGTGATAATTTTAAAACTGTTATTGATATGATTGTGTTATTGAATTGTATGTGGATGAAATGCCAAAAAGACTGTTAAAGAAATAATAAATGAATAAAATGAGCTCTTGGAGAAGCTGCAGGAGGTATATTATTACCAGCAAGAGCCAGAAAAGAAATGCATCCTCTGGACATGAGATGCCTGCTCTGTACAGTGAGCCCTCTAGATCCAGAAGAGAGCTATAACATCAGAGGTGCAGCAGCAGAACCAGGAGCTAGTATATGGAACAAAGTGGTGGAATTCCCAATGCATGGAACTAGGGAAGCTGAGTGTTTTTGAGTAAGAGGCTGGCTGGTGCCTCTGGGCAATTACTTGGGAAAGTTAGCTTTGCTGACCCACTGATGTGGAATTGAGTGTCTTTGGCCTGAGGCTTACTGGAGTGAGGTGCCTCTGAGCACTTAATTCAAGGAGCTGGGTTTGCTGACCCAGAGAATTTGAGCTGAAAGCTTTCCAGTGAAGGCTTATACCAGATTAGCATGCCCTTTGTGTATTTATTAGTATACCTGAAGAACTTTGTAATGTCCGGATTAACAACTAAATCCCAAGCATTTGTCACTGGCATGACAATTTGCCAATTTAGTTAATAAACACTTTAAGCATAATTTTTATTTTTGAGTTCTGTGTAGTCATTGCAGTGGATATTAGAACTTGGAGAAGTAAAATAGGGAGCACGAATGAAGACATCACTTGTATAACGGAACAAAACAAAACACCCCCATTGTTGCACCATTCTCACATGTGTTGTGTTTGAGCCCATTTTTGCAATCACTGTGTCAATCCATCTTATTAGGGGGCCTTGCTTTTTTGTTGCACCCACCCTTTACCAATCATGATGTCTTTTTTCTATAACTGGTCTTACCTGAAAACATGTCCAAACTATGTATGTTGGGCTGGGTTGACGAGAGAAATAAATCCATATATATATATATATATATATATATATATATATATATATATATATATATATATATATATATATATGAAAACACCCCAGCTCAGTCAAGATCAAGTCCATAAGTCTGATATTAACCCATATGTCTGATACTAGTTCATAAATTCTTCTTTAGACTCACACAGGACAAGCAATGTGGTAAATACTGGAAGATCACAGGTCAGTGGGTAAAAGGTCTTGTGGATCCAGTGGCAGTGGGGGCATCTCAGTGCTGGCATGATGTCCCTCCAGCTCTCTGAGTGTGACTCCTCTTGGCTTGTCATCAGTTAGGTGAAGCAGAAAGAGAGGTGTGGTCTGCCTCTCAGGAGAAAGAGAGGAAGTTGCCAGAATCCTCATGAGAAGGCCACATCCACAAGGAAGCATGATCAGCTGTGACCTGATTGACAGTCCAGACTCTATCCCTTCCCTCTTGTGGTGTTACATAATCTGGTGTCAATCTGATGATTAAGAGTGAAGGGGTGGAGTTTATCCTGTCAATCAGGATATAGCCAATGAGGCCTCTGTGGAGGCATGGCCTTCTCCTGAGGATTCTGGGAACTCCTGTATTCCTCCTTGGATGCAGGAGACACACTCTCTCTCTGCTCACTCCTTGTGACATTACAAACATGGAGCCTGATGGGGTTATGCTGATGCATTGAGTTGAGCTGAAGGAACAACAAGGAGACCCCTGTCAGCACTGAGATGCTTACACCACTGCTAGATCCTTCAGACTTCCCAGCCATTAGCCTGAAATTTTCCTGCATTTGGCTTCATTGCATGTGTTTCATGAGTCAAAAGAGGGCTTTTTAGATTGGTATCGGATCGGACATGTGGGCTAATATTGGACTTATGAAGTTGATCTGGACTGGACTGGGATGTTTTCTCAACATTTAATTGCTCTTGTATATAAATCACTTATATATATATATATACAGTTTCTTTAGTCTACCTGAACCAACATGACTCTATTAATCAAGTTGACATGAAATTATGTAACCACCACAGTATGTGAGACAAAGTCTCACCATTATTGCTTCTTTGACCATTCATGGTATTTTCAATATTCTCTGTCAGTACTATAATTCAAAGGCATTGATTCTTTTCTACCTTTTTAATTTAATGTTCAATTTTCAAGTGCATATGAGGCAATTGGAAATACCATGGTTCGGGCCCAAGTGCACCTTAGTCCTCAAAATAACACCCTTCATTCCAGTATTTTAAAGAGGCCTTGTGCAGCAGATTTACCCAATACAATGCATCCTTTGATCTCTTGCCTGCTGCTTCCATGAGCATTGATTGTGGATTCAAGCAAGACACAGTCCTTGAAAAGTTCTGTGTTTTCATCTTTTATCAACAATGAATGATATCTTGTTCCATATCCTCTTCTGAATCTTTTCCGAACCTCTGGCCAATCCCTTTCATTGGACTACTGCAACTGTTGTTAAATGATCTTCAGCAAAATTTTACTTGTGTGTGGTATGAACGATAATATTTTAAAATCTGTGTACTTTGTTGGGCCACCTTTCTTTGGAAAGGGAACAAATATGCATCTCTTGCATCAGGTGGTCAGGTAGACGTCTTCCGCACGTCTTGGCATAGAAGAGGGTTAGTTTCTAGTGCTTTATCGGCTTCTTAAAACATTCCTATTGTTAGTCTATGAATTTCTGAGGCCTGTTCTTGGCTAATGATTTCAATGCAACTTGCCCTTTTTTCTTCAGTTCCATTGGCTCTTGATCCTATGCTACCTTTTAAATGGCTGATTATTAACTTTCCTTGGTTTGTATCTGCTCATATGCTGCCTCTTACAATGGTCACACTAACATGTACTGGGAGCTTCATAATATATATTTTTTCAGGGAACACCATTCAATTTATTAAAGGCAGCTTGAACAAATTTATTATGAAATTTATATTCCTGCATCTACAGTAATATTCTAAGCACTAAAGCTTCTATTTCAACCACAGCAATTATCCATTACGGCCACTGGGACTGTTTTGAAGATATGTCGTAGTGTAGTGGCTATGTACTGGGCTGTTGACTTAAATGTCAGCAGTTCGAAGTCACCAGCTTCTCCTTAGGTGACAGATGAGGTTCTCTACTGTTTTAGATAGATAGATAGATGGTCTTTCAAAGCCACACAGGCGGATCTAACCTTCTTATAGGTTCACAGATAAAATTCACTCAATGGTAATTAGGTTGAGTGTCCATCTCCCTCTCACTGCAGTCAATCAGCTTTTCAGTGGCTGATTCTTCAGAAGCGGTCAGGAAATTCCCTCTTGGTAGTCTATTCTTAGTCTGAACGCTCTGTGGAAACCTGTTTACTTTGAGCATTTGAAATCCCAATGAAATATAAATAGCTTCCAGTATACTAGCAACACACAGCCACCACCACAGTACAGTAGACAGCCACGGGGAGAAAAGGAAGACTCTCCACAAGATGGATTGACACAGAAGCTACAATAACGGGCTCAAGATTAGCAATGCTTAGGAGGATGGCTCAGGACCGGGCAGTGCTTCATTACGTCCTACATGGGCTCTGTAGGCTACGAGTCGTAACTGACAACATGCCATTCCCTTTCCAGCCAACTCCTAACCCGACCCCATCAAGAGACTTAAATTCAGTACGTTATGCAAATGATTTTGAAGAGACAGATAAACTAAGTCATTTGCCTCTGAATTTTATCATCTAAAACAAAGACACTCATCACTCAGAAATTCACCACGTTTTTCACATTAGATTCTTCTTTCGTCAGGTTGCTTAATCTGGAGGTTACATTGGACACTGCGTATTTCTGTGAACTGATACACCACAGGGTTGGGGTTCCCAGACGGTGCTGTCATAATGCCCTGCTGGCAGTTCCTGGCATGCTCATTAGTAGCTGTGGACTTCACCCGGGCAAGCCTTGACAGCATCAGTTAGGCACCGCCAGCATTTCATTCAGAAGGTTGCGGCTCCTGCAGCATGTGCAGTGCCGAGGAAGACAGAAGGAAGCTGTCAGTGATCTGGTTGATACCTTCGGATTTTATGTCAACTGACACTATTTTCTCTGCCCATCCTGAAGTACCTCCAGGGCCAGAGAGAGTCTATGTAAGACCAAAAGCAATTAAGATAACAATTATATTGTTTTCTGTACATTTTTTTTAACCTGGATAGAATTAGAATAGTTCTGATAAAGAATCCAAATGACAATGTTTTCTCTTTACATTTGGACAGCTTGTATAAAAACTTTTATCACGCAAATTAGAATCAGCTGGTTTTTGCATTTGGAAGAACAGAATAATCCAATTGGATGATTAATAACTAGCGACAATTACAGGCTTAGAGAAACTGTTCACTCATGAAAGACCTCCCTTTGCTGGTAGTTTGTGAGATATATTTTGAAAAGCAATTTAGCACTTATGCACAGTACTCACTCAGATAAAATTGTATCTCAGATTCAAGATTTTCCAGTTCTTAATATAAAAACTTGCCACTCGGATCGATGTTCATTTGACTTGCATGAGACTTTGCAAATTGGGGAGAAAACAATCCTCAATCCACGTCAGTCTGGGAATTGAGGTGGAGAGTGGAGGGGATGGCTGCTGTGAGCCATTTTCGCTCTGGTGATGCTTCCACGCACATCAGTTGTGTTTATGATTTAACTTATCCCTTCCACATCTTACTGATATTGAATGGGTCCACAAAGAGTTACAGAAAAGTCATTGCTTTCCACAGAAGGAAAGGATTTATCTGTATTTATTGATGCCTTATTGTGAATTATCACATTATATCTATTTTCTATTCCAATTTCCTAAATTTGGATAATAAACATTCTTAATTTTTATTTTCCGGTCTATATAAGACTCTTTGTTTCTGATGTACAAATCAAGCATTTCATAAATGAAGGGAAATACAGGTGGGAGGACGACATTTATATGTCTTGTCCAGTCTGTCTCACTGAGTCCAATTTTACAAGCCATTAACACTTTGAAAGGGGAAATTAATTTGACTACCAATCATACTCTAGGAAAGGGGAAGGAAATGTTGTTCCGTTGTTTAGGAAAGGATATCCTAACACAAAATTCACTTAAATTAATATAAAACAAGGGAATACATTTCTAGAGAGACATAGGAAACTGTCCTTTAGATATTCATTGTTGATTTTAAATTTTCTCTTTGTCCTGGGGAAGTAACCATACATTTCAGAGAACAATGGGGCCATACATAGAGCTTCCTAATGAACTTGTCCATAAAGGAGAACATATGTAAAATGTGGAATGAGGTGGAGGACACTAGGGAGAGATATGTAGTGCTATGGAATCGGTGTTAGAGACACTAAAGCACAAAAGGACATACCATTGAGAACATTTCAAAAACTACAAATAGAACTGTGAAAGCAGCAATTGCATAAGAAGGAGAAACCAGCAGCTTTGGGTTAACCGTTAAGTATTAATTGCAATTATTCAATAAACTATAGAGGAAAAGGTGTACTACCAACTCATGTTTTCCTTTTCCTCCTTATTTTTTAATTGAAATATTTATCCAAGATCAAAATAAAAGACAAATGATATCCATCAAGTCAATTCTAACTCATAGTGACTCAGTAAGATAGTGTAGACCTTCCCCTTTAAGATTTTTGAGAATTTACATTTTTATAGGAGTAGACAGCCTCATCATTTTCTCCCAGGAGAGTCAGGCTTCAAACCGCTGATGTTGAATGAGCAACTCAACGTGCTACCCACTGTGCTTGTACATACCATGCGATGCATGTGCATCAAGGGCATCCTTCAACGTGTTTTGTTACATGCATACACGTGTGTAAGCCTGCCGCGAATTCAAGTGTCAGACGCTGCTTTCTTTCCCCTGTCCTTTTCCTCTCGTCGTGCAGAGGCAATTCCTGCAGTGATTAAGGCTTATTTATAGAAATTGAACTTTAACCAAAGGGAATTAGAAAGTAAGCAGTCTTTTGTTTAGAGGTTTCTCATCCGTTGTTATTTTTGAATTATCTGTGTTGGGTTTAGTCAGTAGTTTGTCCCTTACAGTTTCTGGATATTTCCTCATATATCAAGCTTTGTTTATTGTCCTGATGAGGAATTTTTGAGTTGTTTCCAAACATTGCTTCTATAAATAAAGTTGGAATGATGTTTTTTTGTATTAATTCCTACTTATAGATATATATTTTCATTTATTTTGAATAGCAACAAAATAGAACTGCTCTACCATAGTGTAATATTTAGCAAATTAACTAAAAATCGCCAAAAATATTTCAATTAAAGTAATATATGTTTACATGTGTACCAGCAATGAATAAAAATACAATTACCTAATATATCACCTCTGATATTTGATCATTACTCCTTTATTTCCTTCCCTCTGTCTCTCTCTCTCTCAATGTCCATAATCATAGTTGTACGTAGTATCCCATTGTGGAATTCATTGTCATTTTTCTCATGAATACTAATCTCTAGAAACCTTTTCCATGTTAGTTAGTGATGAATGTATTTCCTTTTGTGTAGAACTTGCCCACATTTTTTGCACATTTTCTATTAAAATTATTATTATCATCAATTTATTGGATGTCCTTGTACATTCTGAATACAGTCTATGTCAGATTTGTATATGTGATTATTTCCTTCGCATCCATTACTTATGTTTTTCACTGTATTAACAGGGTCCTCTGATAATCTATCATTTATAGTTAAATTTAGTGATAGTTTCATAAAGTATATTGAAATTCTTAAAATTTCCTCTTACTCTCAGATTAAAAAGATGTCTTTCTGTGGTTTCTTTGGGAGCTGCATGTTTTAAATTTCTTTATTTTTGTCTGTGTTAGTCTTTGTGAATGATAAAAGGTAACATTGTGGGATATTTTTGTTTGTTTATTTTCCTTTCTAATAAAAATTTCCAATTGCTTCAGCATCACTCATTTCAAAAGTTTCCCACTAGCTGACTCGGTGTCTTGTTGACGGTTGTTAAGCCATACAATATGGGTTTTATTCTGTTTCTTTGAACATTTTAACTATTCTTATGCTATCATATACTCTCTACAGTTTTAGTCTTAAATGCTATCAGTACTAATCTATTTGACGTTGATCTACTTTACAAGATTGCTTTCATGTTTCTATAAATATTTAAATATCAAGCTTGATTTCAAGAAAATGATGCCAAGAGAACAGAGCAGCTATCTTCAGAGTACTGAGTGTTCGTCTTTGCAAGTTGCTCTAATTATAAAAATATTTTGATCTTACCTTCTCTCATCAATGCTTTATAGCCAGAAGGGTAAAAGTCTGTGGCTTTTTAAAAAAGTTTATTCCTAGTATTTTGTTTTAATACAATTAGAAATAAGGTTGCATATTGTAAAAAAATAATTTTTTAAGCAAAGCGAATATAAGATTCATCTCAATGAGATAGCAATTAAAAATGTCCCAAATGTCTGATTTTCCAAAAATGTGATACCACTCCTTTATCCCTGATATCAACCAACACTCCTCCCTACAGCAGTCCTTCACACCCCAAGATTGTGTAACTTGCTGCAATGTTTCACAGAATTCATAAACAGTGAAAGGCATGGCTCGTGTGTTTGTAGAGGCTGCTAAGTTTTAAATTTGAAGTTCACATGTGTGTCAGAAGGATCCTCCTCAACCACATGCTGGCCAATCAGGTCAGGTGATAGTGCAAGTCCTAAGAACTCGGGGTCAGGCAAAATCAAGCCTAAACCCCAAACCAAATGCCTAACGATTCAATAGGCAGGGTAGAACAGTTGCTGTGAGTTTCTGAGACTGTAACAGTAACTCTTTATGGGAGTAGACAGCGCCATCTTTCTCCTGTGGAGCACCTAATGGTTTCAAACTGCTGACCTTAGATCCAAAGCAAGAGTGTAAAATGCCATAGAGTGAATGCAGGTCTCTCTTGCACAGCTAGCTCTAAAAGCGTGCTGGGACTCGTGTTAAGAAGGCTACCCGAGTCCAAGCTCAGGAGCCTTTGGGGCGGTAACTGGTATCTGACTGGGGTTTAGCACCAGTGACTCGGCGCTCAACCTTCCACACATGTTCACTCATGTACAGAGAAGATCACAAAAGTGGCATCTTGCCCGTGTCAAGGCCCCTTTTGGAGATGGAGGTCTTACCTTTTGCAGACCACACCCCAAAGGAAACAGAGTGGTGACTAGAGTCAGACGTAAATAAATACATCTCACCTTCCTTCCATGAAACTTGCGTAGCAGATAAACCCTTCAAATACAGGATTAAAACCGCAGCTAGAGAGGCTAGAGTTTATACTACAAAATGGAGGACCTTGGCGGGGAAGTTCATGTTAAGTAATTAACTTCATTGTTTGTTTTATTTTTTCCCTATTCCTTTGAATTTGTGAATAAGAAGTTCTCTGTTGCATGACTGTCTCCTTTGAAATAGTGAAACATTTGCATCCATAAAGCCAAAGTATGATGTGTTTTGTATAGTCGTGATTGGCTTAAAAGTTCTAAGCAAGGCATTTTGGATAAGTTTAATATCAAGTGTTATATTAACTCATGAGAAAAATGTATTAAAAATATAAAGAAAGCACTTCAAACCTTATTCAATAATAGGCAATATCTGTTAATATTGTGTATTGAAATTTCCATTACAATTGGACACCTAAAAATAATTGATCTAAAGTATTTCTCAGAAATTCCAGAATCTATGTCAGCTCACTGTTAGTATTTTTTCATTTCCTTTATCCTTGCAAGTACAGAGAAAGAGTTTGGATTAGATCCTTGATATTTGAATTATATTTTCATGATACTTCAGTAATTAGACTTTTGCAGACTGTTGGCATCCTGTTTTTCTTAGAGGCAAGCAGGCTGGATCGGCTTGCACATTAAGATCGAGGTAAGGCTCTAATGTCAGTTCAGTTTTCCAGCTGCTGTAATGGAATCCAGATGTTGCCTCAGTATCTCACTGGGACTTGGACTGTGGCTCATTCTGTAGTTCAGTTCTCAAACTCAATATATTTTGTTTAGGGTCATATTTACAAACGCGCCACTTTTGGGTAAAACCAGGAGTTCATAAACAGTTTCAAAGGGTTTATTTGTGCAGTTCCTCTCTGTATTCTCTTTCAGTTTTTCTAGTCCCCTGAGTGCTCTGACCCCTTCTTGGTACTCTGACTAGAAAGCTGGCCTTTACCGAATAAAATTACAGGTAAGTCAATAGATGGGTCTATTGGATGAACCTGCACATCAGGAAAAAAAATGACAATGGGAGATTCAAAGGGCTGCGTTTGTCCAATGAGAAAACTCAGAAAGCAAGAATGGATATGAAAAAGGAATGTTTGGAAATGGCAAACACTTCAAAGAAATAGGAAAAGTGCTGTCATGATATATGATTTGCAATCCTTGTCACAAAACATAATTTGTATGAATTGTAAAATGGGAAAATAATTTGCTGGGTAAGCCTTCTTTGAATTACAATATAAATGAAAAAAATAGATAAACATAAAATGGGACAATGCCTAGAACTCCATGATGTCACCTGTGGATTATCTGTATTCAGTTAGCAATATTCATATTGCCACGCTTCTTTAAGGAAATAAAGTTTAATTAATGACATATTTTAAGTTAACTGAAAATCAACAAATTATGCTTTTTAAAAAGCTAGGAACAGTAATTATTAAAATAGTATATGATTTCAAAGAAGAAAAATCTTAATTCAGCAGGAGAAGTTGGCAGGAATTTGACTCTTTCAATGCAGGAATGCCACATAAATCATCATCAAAACATTAACTGGACCACAGAGTGCATGGCCACCCATGGAGAAGGTTGACTTAGGAAGCAAACTCGGGTCAATTGTACAGTTTTGGGTGTGAAACCCATAAAATAATGCTCATGTTTGTTGCTCTCAACATATTTTATTATTTGGATGAATTTAATTAAAATAACGATTTGCAGTTTTCTAAAGCCACAATTGCAAAAAGAGACCAACAGTGAAATGTTCTTTTCTCTTTTTCCTCTTTTACTATTGGAATAAGTTTCTGTAATTGAAAGTTTAACTCTGGCTTAACTTCCTGTGCCTTTTTTAGTGAATTTAAACTAGGAAACCTCAATAATTGTGTATGTAATTTATAGTAATGAATAATTTATGGAGAGCAATTAACTGCACATTAGTGTTGAAGTCATATGGAAGGTAATTTTCTTTGTGTTATGTAAAGAACAAATTTTCCATTGTGATGTAAACTACACAAATTTGATAGGATGTTTGTTCTAAAACATTGCAATCAATAGAAATGGGGTCATAATTTCTGGGAAATAGCCATTACATGCAAATGTAATTTATTCATACCCCTATATTCTCTTTTGATTAAATATTAATGAGCTCCCACAACTGTCAATTTCAACTGTTTATATTAGCTTTAATAACTTAGACAGTAGTTGTTACAATATATAACAATTACTGTTCAGTAAATGATTTTCCTTTAAGTACTTTGAAAACTCTGTGCCTCCTTGGGAAATCTATTTACAAATGAAATTTAGAATCTCAAGTGTTTTACTCTAAATTTCTTTTCTGAGTCCATGTGTTCTAGTTATTTATTAAAGCTCTTTAATAATTTTATAAATTCATTACCATTTTACTTCTTCTCACAAAAGATTTAATTCCAACCCAAGAAAGAAAAGAGGAGATTTAGAGGAAAGAAAGATCTCTTAAATGAGCTTGCTTGTGTAATCAACGATATAGCTAGAGTGGGCTTGCTCTAGTCCAGGGTTTTTCAATGTAGCATTTCATTGGGTCTCCTGAATCCTGGCTGAATGTTGAATTTAGTGGTCTTAAATGTCTCATCTTTAATTTATATCAATGTAAACTAAAATTCCATATGATGTTAAATTGTTTGCGCTTAGTTATGTCATTTCTCAGAAGTATTTTTGTTGTAAATGAATCTCACATCAAACATTATAAAATAAAATTAAGAACTCAAGACCAAAGGTAGATTAAAGCAATTGGGGTAGTATTTTAGATGTTAACATTCCATGTGGGGCTAGTTATGTAGAAGGCCTACTCAGGTTCTTTACAAGAAAAAAGTTCATTTCAGCCAAATATCAATCAGGCTTGGACTAGGAATAACAGCCGTTTTTTTAGTTTGCTTTGTCTGCACGCATTGTGTCTACTCAACACCTTCTTCTTTGTTGGGAGACATGACAATGTATAATAGTAAATCTAGAACTATTGTTTGCTTGAAACTGGCTGCTTCAAAACAGAAAAACGTTCTCTCACAGAAGACTGAAAGTTGTGGTGAGGGACATTTCCAAAGGGAACTATCTTTATTGTCATAACTCAGTAATGTGTTTAATGAAAACTTTATTAGTAAGAGTACAGAATATACTACTTACCAAGGAAGCATATTTTTCTCTTAGTTAGAGGATCCCTGGAAAGAGAATACTTTAAAAATCAATATTTTAGATAATTTCAATTTATTTATTTTTGCTTATTTATTTAATTCGTTGTTATCCCCATTTCTTCTTTCCTCATATATCTTCTTGTGGGCTACTAAGTGTATAGCTCTGTATGAAGAGTTAAAATGATACAAATATAAATCAAATATGGATTTTACTACGCTCTTAATGAAAACTTTTTAAACCAATCCTTCAAAAGTTAAATAGGCATCAATGTCAGAAAATCGGAGAGCAAAACCAAAAGATGTTATTCCAAAAATCATTTAAACCTCAATGTACAAAAATATACTTAACATCTAAATATATATAATGACAAATTCAATGAAATATTGACATGCATGACAAAATTAATAACTTTATTATATAAAGATGCCCTATGCATTAATAAGCAAGAAATGAAACTCTCATTAAGTAATTGGCAACAAAAAAGGTAATTGCCTTTGAGTCAATTTTGACTCATAGTGACCCTATAGAATAGGGTCGAACTTTCCCTGTGGATTTCAAAGACTGTGCTCTTTAAAGGGAAAGAAAGCTCATCTTTCTCTCACAGGTATTTGACAAAAAGAGTATTAATTGCTGAGAGATTCATGAAACTATTCCAAGAAGTAATGAATACCAAAGAAGCTATGGTGGCATGGCGGGTTAGGTGTTAGGTTACTCACTGGAAGATTAGCAGTTCAAAACCACTAGCCTCTCTGCAGGAGAAAGATAAGGTTTTCTACCCCCACCACTTCTCTGTCCGTTTGTCTTACTGTAGTGACTTGTGGGTTGCTGTTGTTGTGGTTCATATAAATGATTACAACTATACTGTCCAACAAAATTGAAGTCTTTAATTAAGCTAGTCAACGGCAGGGGGAACTAAAGAGTTTCACTAAGCGGCAGCCCTGAAAGCAGCTACAGCAACTTTTGGGTCTTTTAGCTGTTGTTGTTCCTTTAAATACTTTATTAGGAGCTCTTACATAAATAATTACAATCCATAGGTCCATTAGATCAAGCATTGTTATACATTTGCTACCATCATCATTTTCAATACATTTTCTTTTTTCTTGAACTCATATCAGCTCCTATTTATACCTTCCCTCCTCCACCCTCTCACCCTCCTGAATCCTTAATATTTTATTATTATTACTATTACTGGAGTTTTTTGGCCATAACTTACACCTTCCAATGTATTCATTCACTTAAAATTCTGACGTTTTTTAAGGCAAAATCACATAGGGACTTACCTATGAAGCAAGCAAACACTACAGAAATAACAATTTGGACCATCTTGTAGAGAGAGAGCCGGGCCTACAGAAGGGCTTGCATTGGTTCTTGAAGTCCCTCTGTTCAGTGTCTGTCCCCTCTAAGGCCCCATTTCCCTTTGGAGCTTAGTAGAGGGGTTTGGCCAGTTCTGTAAAACCCCAAATCCATACTCTGCAATATCCAACCATTCCCGGTATTCTCTTACCTGGCGTTGGGTAGTAGGCATGGGGATGGCAGTGATGGGTCCCAACTTTGGGTACTGGCAAGAGAGGGGTGTTCCATCAGTTAAGATTCCTGCTGCCGAAGAGCCATAGGTGTGTGTGTGGGGGGGGGGGGGCGGATTCCCGCCTTAGCCTCCCGGGCAATGGTGAGACCTTAGCCTTAAGTTGTAGGACTATCAGAGGCTGATGTCTGGTCAGGCTGATTGTCCTCTGCCCAGACCTTGGGGACGGTCTCCTTGAAGAGTCCCAGACACTCGTCCATGGTGGCCTGCGGGCGCTCCTTGGTCTGCAACCCACGCCCCTCGGCGGACAGGGGCAGGGTAGTAGGAGAGTGGGCTGCACCGATAAACAGCCTCCTGACCGGTGAAGGAGAGAATGGCGAGGAGCTTTGGAAGCAGGTCACCCCCAACAGCGGGTGCTGACAATCAGGCACTAAAATGAAAGAGTGCGTCACAGTGTGGTTCCTCAGGTTGACAGTTCTCTGCGTGGTCCAGTGAGACAAAGACGTTTTTACCTGTGCTCCCTGGGCCAGAAGGGAGTCGGAGGACAATGGTCCCAGAGGCTTGGTTAGGATAGAACGAGTTGCTGTAGTGTCTGCTGAAAAACCACCCGGCCCGCCCCTATTTTAACAGTGATGGGGGCTGGTCGGGACTCGCGGGAAATGAGCCACCTCCCTCCCGGATTCGTGGCCTTCTAGGCTAACAATCAGTGGAGGCTGTGTTTTCCCTGCCTTTCGTTGGAGGAGTTCATTCTTCCAGGGCCTCCTTCCTTACAATGTGCGCAGTGTTTCCCGCCTAGGGGTCACCAGCCCTGAACTGGAACTCTGATTCCATAAGCTTCTGAGGGGTTCCCCCTGTTTCCTGCAAGGCTGCGACTCTAGCTCCGGCCACAGCCTTTCTGCTTCTATTCTCAGGCAAGCTCTATTTTTATAAACTTTTGGAGCACTTCTACTAAGTCTGATATATTTTTCCCCTTAAAACCTTTCTAATTTTGTGAAAACCTTGGGGCAGACAGAGTCACAAAAGCCATATGGATCGCTCAGAATTTTACAGGGGCCTCTGGATCTAGGGCCGGTAGGCATCTAACAGTCTCTCCAAAAAGGCCACGGGGATGCAGTACTCTGCTAGGTAACTTTTGTCACCTTTGATAGGATTGTGGACCAACAGGCAGTCCCCTAATCCCCACTCGTAAATACTGTGCCTAGTGCAGCAAAGTGTGGAGCTCTGCTGAAGTGTTTGGGTCCAATCTGGTTTGACTAAGGGGAATTCTTTTTCTAATTTATCTCTGTTTCTTTCCATGTATCCCCACTCTCTCCACCCCCTGCCCTCCCCCTCCCCCCCAACCACTGAGGCCCAACACAGCTTTTCAGGCCTCCTGGTGAAATTGGCTGCTTTCTTCTGACGTGAAACGCTCAACCAACATGTGCTGGCAATCATCCCAAATGGGCCGATGGGTTTGAAAAACAGAGTCCAGATGGAAAGCATGAGGCTTCTGAGAAAATGGGGGATGTTGGTTTTGCAACTATATGTCACTAGTAAGGAATGGGGTATACACCATAAAGGGCCCCTCCACTGGGAGGAACTTCTCTCGGTGGGGCAGAACTGGATCCTTCAAGTGGACCCCACTCCGAGTATGGTCAGGAGAAAGAAACCTCTCCCCCACTTTCTCTGGGAGAACTGGGAGCCTGTCTGGAAGGTCTGCTATCTGGGGGAGGGAGTTTGCTATTCTCAGGGGTGGGGAGGAGAGGGGCTGAAGAAGAAGAGCTAGTCTTTTTCTTTCTGTTTCCTGTTTGGGTGGAGGAGAGCATGACTGACTATCCAGATTGGGAGGCACACGTTTTAAGCCAATCAGGGGGACATTGAGCCAAACAGCCATGTACGGGAACTGGTCCGAGTGTCCCAGTGTCCAGTGACTCTGTTCCAAACAGCCTGGGTGATATGTGGACCATAAGTGCCATTGTCAGCCACTGCCCTTGAAAGATTGGCCACTCTATTTCACAAAGGGCCCGGGGGTGCCTGGGGCTGAATTTAATGCCATAGTCTCCTGTGTTTGCTGTTCTAAAATTGGCCAGCACACACTGGTGAGGGGTCTTTTATTTTGGTCAGGAGTTACCTATTCTTACAATAGGAACAAAAGTACAAACACAGAGAAATCCCCTTCCCAAGGCTCAAATTCCTGCAGGGTGCCTTGGAAAATTAAATCCTCAATCCATTCACCCTGTCCATCCAAGTCCCAGGTTTATGGATGAAACCACTTAATAGCCTTTAAAAGACAATGCATACAAATTTCAAAAGTATAAAACAAAAATGTTCTATCCTGATCAAAATTCATCTACTTTAACCAACAATTTAAACCTGCCAATATAAATCACAAGGAAAGATCACAACAACCCAAAGGGCCTTCTCTCCACACTTCCAGTCAGTGACGGGAAGGCCAAGAGCCAGCAAACCAGGCCCTGGGAGAGAGGAGAGGAAGACGAGAAACTGACAGGAAAGTTGAGGGGGGAACCTGTAGACATAAAAAGAGACAAATGACTAAGTTATCAGGCTTCGCAATCGGGGTCCCGGTGAGAAGGGTCTAGGAGGGTTATGACTGTCTGATATCCCCCTGCATGCCCCCCCCCATCTATCTATTCAGAGGGGACTGGTCTCACACATGAAATTACCTCTGGGGGATTCAGGATTTTCAGATTAAGAGTCAAATTTTCATGTCCTCCAGCCTGTCACTCACCTGGGAGAGAAGCAATCAGACTCCTGGAACTTCTCGGGGGTGCCTCCCTGGAGGAGCAGCCACCAAGAGGAGGATAAAAGGACACAGTGGCCATCCCGGGCGAACCCCCAAGATGTTGTAGGTTCCAATAAATGGTATCCACTATAATGTCCAACAAAATGTCCGCAGGGTCGTCCAAAGTGAATAGACTTCAGCTGAGCTTCCAGACCAAGAACAGATAACGAAGGACTAGGATCCCCACTTTGGAGAAAGAAACTGCTGGAAACCATGTGCGTAGCTTAGAAGCATTGTCAGATGCTGAAAGCCTGAACAAGGAAACCGAACACTGCCTGAGATACTGCTAGAGGATGGGCCCCGTATGTCTCAGGATATGAATGTGACTGAGGAGGACCTGATTTCTTGGAGCGGAGTCAATCATGGTTGCATGAGTCAGGTAAAGCTTGTAGGACAGCCCTTTGTTGATTGGGTAGAGAAAAAGATGCAAATTATTTGAAGTGATTCAAATGATTCAAATCTAATGATTTGAACTTGAAATGTGTGAAATATGAATATAGGAAAATTGGACTTGGTCAAAAATGAAGTGAAAGATTGAAGATCGATATCCTAGGCATTGATCAGCACAAATGGACTGCTATTGACCATTTTGAATGAGAAAATCATATTTATTGTGCCGGGAATAGCACAATCAAGAGGAAGGGTGTACCATTCATTGTCAGAAAGGATCTTGCTAAATCCATCATGAAATACAATGCCATCTGTGATTAGATTATATCTACCCACCTTGAAAGAAACCCAGTCAATGCAGTTATTATTCAAATGTATCCACCAACCACAGAAGTTTGTGATGAAGAAACCGAAGAATTCTACCATCAATTCAGTAGGGAATTGATCAAGCATGCAATCAAGGTGTATCAATAGTTATTGGTGCTTGGAATGCAAAAGTTGGGAATAAAGAAGAAGCAATCATAATTAGAAAATATAGATTTGGTGATAGAAATGAAGTATGATAGAATTTTGCAAAACCCATGACTTGTTCATAGCAAATACCTATTTTCAACTGCACAAAAGGCAACTATACACATGGGTTTCTCCAGATGAAATACACAGAAATTAAATCGACTACATCTGTGGAAACACATGATGAAGAAGTTCAATATCAGCAGCTAAAACCAGACCAGGGGCCAACTGTGCAGCAGACCATCAATTGCTCATATGTAAGTTCAGGATGAAACTGAAGAAAATTAAAACAAGCCCATGAGAGTAAAAATACAACCTTGAGTCTATCCCACCATAATTTCAAGATCATCTCAAGAACAGTTTTGATGCATTGAACATATATGGACAGTGTTGGAAGCCCACAGGGGAAGTTCTGCTTAGTCTTCTAGGCTTCCTATGAGTCATAATTGACTCAATGATAGTCACTTTGGTTTTAGTTAATGTATAACAGGAAGTCCAAGCTGTACTGAAGGCATTAGGAGAAAGCAAACCAGGGTCCGTGAATTGCAGGGATAGCCACTGAAATCTTTCGAAAGACTGATGAAGCACTGGAAGCATGTACTCATCTATGTGAACACTTTGAAAGGCACCTACCTTGCCAAACAACTGAACAAAAGCAACCTATACTTGTGTTCATTCCAAAGGAATTTAACCCAAGGGAAGGCAGAAATTATCCAGCAATAAATATCATTAACATCACATGCAAGTGAAATTCTAATGATGATAATTTTAAAAACATCCGCAAGAGTACAGTCATTGAAAGGGAACCAACAGCATTTCAAGCCAGATTTATAACAGTATATGGGAAAAGATGTATGATTACTGATTTCAGATGGCTCTTGACTGAAAGCAATGCAAAAAAGATGGTTGTCTGTGTTTTATTTATTGTACAAAAATATTTGACTGTGTGGATTCATAACAAATTATGGGTAATATTGAGAACAGAAATTCCAGAGCACTTATTTGTGTCCTTGTGGAACCCATCCATGGACTAGACAGTTGTTCCAACAGAGCAAAGAAATATTGCTTAGTTTAATATCAAGCGATGTGTATGTCATCCTCTCACCATTCTTATTTGTGTGTATGCTGAGAAAATAATATGAAAATCTGGACTATATAAAGAAGAACAAGTGATTAGAATTGGTAACCTTCAGTAAGCCACCTCATCATGAATGGAGAAAAGATAGAAATTATCAAGGGTTTCATTTTGATTAAATACATGATCAATGCTCATGGAAACAGGGGTAAAAAAAATCAAAAGAGATACAGCATTGGGTAAGTCTGTTGCAGAAGACTTCTTTAAGTGTGGAAGACCTAAGATACACTTAACCCAAGCCTGCTTCATATGCATATAGTAGTTGGATGGTGAATAAGAAAGATTGAAGACTAATCGACATATTTGAATTATGTTATTTAATTATGGTGTGCTAAGAAAAGCACCATGGCATACCAGAAGAACAGATGAATCTGCCTTTGAAGAAACAGAGCTAGGTTGTTCCTTCAACGTGGGAGTGGTGAAATACTATCTCACATACTTTGGAATTATTATCAGAAAAGATTACAAAAACTCACTACCATTGAGTCAATTTTGACTAATAGAGAGCCAAAAAGACAGGTTAGAACTGTCCTTCTGAGTTTCCAAGACAGTTACTCTTTATGAGAGTACAAAGCCCCATGTTTCTCTGGAGGGACTGGCTGGTGATTTCAAAATGCTGAATTTGCAGATAACAGCCCAACTAGGACTCCCTCAGGAAAGACTGGAAAAAAGCCCACAGAAACAAAACTCACTGCCATTGAACTGATGCTGACTCATGGTGACCTCTATGCGTTCCCAGGACTGTAGCTGCTTAGAGGAGTAGAAAGCTCAGTCTTTCTCCTCAGAGCCATTTGTGGTTCAAACTGCCGACCTCATGGATTGTAGCCCAACTCATAAGCCCTACACCACAAGGGCTTCTTCAAAGAAAACAAGTGCCCAGAAAAGGACAACAGGCTTGGAAAAGTAGATGGTCAGAAAAAAGAGGAAGACTCTCAATGTGATGGATTGACACTGTGGCTGCAACAGAGGGCTCCTCAGTAACAGCCATGGAGATGGGGCCAGGCCAGAAGAGGTTTCCTTTTCCGGTCTTCTACGAGTCAGAACTGGTTTGACTGCACCTCACCGTCCTCACTTATAGAACTGATAACAACATCATACCATCTTGATTACTACATTATACTATTATCATTACGGGCTCAATCATAGTACCATCTGTGAGGATGGCTCAGGATCAGACAGTGCTTCGTTCTGTCTTGCATGGAGTTGCTTTGGGTCAAACCTGACTCAGTGGCACCTAACAACAACAATAAAAACAACATTTAGTCTGCCTGGCCCTGTTGAGAACGTAATAGAGCTCTCTTAACTCTTAAATCTGGTGTAGCTGATTTTCTCATTATCCATGCCTGATTACCGAGGTCTTGCCAAATCGGTTGAATCTAGCTAGTGCTAGAATGATCTACACTCTGTCTCAACGTTAAATAAATTCCCCAGCTTTGCTGTCTTTAGCCTTTCAAGCCTAACTCAAAGGCACCACACAGGCTGAAAGGGTAATATTCCTAAAACAGTATTCCATTATAAAGTATGAATGTTTTCTGATAACTGAGGTTAAAGTTATTGTGACACATTCAAATGCAGATAAAATGCAAAAGAAACACGATGCCAGCTGGTTCACTTAACAGAATTATAAAAGTGCTCTTGAATGTGCACTAGAAATGTATTAGTCAGCTCTTTAGCATAATCTATTGAGTTTTCTGTCAAGGTTGTTACTCATGCTTTGTTATTTCCTAGAACATTAGTATAAAGAAATAACTAATTAACATGCATAAGGTTCTTTCCAACAAACATGTAAAATAGTTCAATGATTTCATCTTATGACTGCAACAATTCAAAAAATAGCTTGAGGTCTGTGCTCTTAAAAGTCTCGTGGCATTATCATTAATACCAAGGGAAAATTCTAAAAGCTTTGAGTTTGTAAATCATGGATTTACACACACACACACACACACACACACACACGATGATGGATGACAGGTTTTTATTATATCTCAAGTGTAGAATTTCCACTTTGGAAGTATGCATGGAATTGCAATAATTTATAGGGCTTATAATAAATAATAAGAGTATCAAATTATGAAGAGAAACAATGAAAATCAATGTGCTTCCTTCTACTTATACATCTTGAAAACAACTCACATGTATTTATTTTAGCAGCTATGAACTTCCTTGTTGCCCATCACCTCTCAACCCTCCTCCTTTGTTCCTCCCTGTAACTAAAGTTGTGAATTGTAAATAGATCATTTAGATGTTGTGGAGATAGGATGCTTCTTTAACATGGCTTCCTCCACCCTTGGATATTTCTCCACAAACCATAGTTTTATTATCATTTGTGGTCAAAAGATTTTATATCATTTCTTCTAGTTAAATGCAAATATTATTGACTTAAAGGTGAATTGAGTTAATGATAAGGAACATTTGGGTTTTTTCCCACCCTGATGGGAAAATATGATACACTTAGCAAATTATATTATCTGAATGACTGATTAAAATGTACAAGTATGCCTATTTTTCAAGAGTAAAAATAGTGGCAATGATAAACAATAACCACGTAAGCCAGGAATTACCATTGAGGAGGGCAGTGAAATTAAATCAGAGGCAAAAAAAAGCTTTTCACCATGGCCTCGAGTGCAGCTGATTTCCGTGTGATTTCCGTGTATGAGATCCAGGGTGGTTTGCTGGTACAGTGGTGACAAGTTGGGTTGCCAACACCAAGGTCAGCAGGGCTTTCCATTCCCACAGAGTTCCCTTCTTGGAAACTCCCAGGGCAGTTCTACCCTGTCCTCTAGTGATGCTGAGTTGGAATCAACTAGATAGCAGTGAGTTTGGTTTTGGGACCCCTGGTTGTACTATCGGGTACATGCTGAACTGTTAACTCGAAGGTCAGCAGTTCAAACTCACCCCCTGGCTCCTCAGAAACTCGCTGTAGGACACCTATGAGTTGAATTGATTTGATGGCCATGGGATTTGGTTTTGGATAATTTTATTGATGAGTCTATTTCATTCAGACATAATGAGAGACATTATCTGGATAAATTAGGTATTTTATATCATGACACATTTAGAATTTTCAAAATTCTAAAACAGAAAGCTCAAACTATGGAATGATATCATTGATATAGCACACAAGTAAGCTTTTGCTTATGTCATCCAACAACACTGCAGCCATGGTTACAAACATTGACAGGAAACTGCCCCAAAGTTCAGGCTGGATTCAGAAGAGAACATGGAACAAGGAATATCATTGCTGATGACGAGTGGATCTTGCCTCAAAACAGAAAGATGGTTACTTGTGTTTCATTGACTATGCAAAGGCATTCCACTGTGTACACCACGATGCATGGTGGTTCACTTGGAGAAGAATGGGAATTCTAGAACCCTTCATTGTGCTCACTCAGAATGTGTTCATAGATCAAGAGGAAATTGTGTCAACAGAACAAGACAAAGCTGCATGCTTGAAAATCAGGGACAGTATGCATCAAGGTTATATTTTTTTACACTACTTGTTCAACCTATCTTCTGGCACCAGAGAAACTGAGTTATGTGTAGCACATTGCAGCTTGAGGATAGGAGGAAGGCTTTTTAACAACCTGTGGTCTGCAGATGACCCAACCTTGCTAGCTGAAAATGAGGAGGACTTGAAGCACTTGCTGATGAAGACCAAGGACTAGTGCATTCAATATGGATTACAAGTCAAGACAAGGAAGATCAAAATCCCCACAACTGGACCAATAGTTAACAGCAAGGTAAATAGAGAAAAAGTTGAAGTTTTCAAGGATTTTGTCTTACTTGGGTCAGCAATCAATGATCGTGGAAGCAGCAGTCCAAAGATTAAAAGACATATTGAATTGGGTAAATCCGCTCCATTGGGCCTCTTTAGAGTACTGAAGAGCAAATATGTTACTCTGAGGACTAAGGTGCGCCTGACCTAAGCCGTGGTGCTCTCCACTGCCTCATATGCACATGCAAGTTGGAGACTGAATAAGTGAGACCATAGAAGAATCGATGCATGGGGACTGTGGTGCTGGGGAAGACTACTGAAAGTCCCATGGGTTGATAAAAGGGTAAACCAATCTCTATTAGAAGAATTAAGGCTACAGTGCTCCTTAGATGCAAGGATAGCAAGAATTTGTCATCTATAATTTGAACATATTGTGTGATATGTACGTTTGAAGTGCCAAGATGGCCAATAGACACATGTGAGATTAGTTGAATGGCAGAGAGATAAATGACTTGGCAAGCCTCGCCTCTCTCTCTCTCTCTCTCTCTCTCTCTCTCTCTCTCTCTCTCTCTCTCTCTCACACACACACACACACACACACACACACACACACACACACACTTTTGGATCATCTGACCAGTGTGTGGCTGCTTGCTTGTTTTATGCTCCATTTGCGAGCTACACTACCTGGGGCCACCTAACCCGTGGACTGTGTTGCTGTCACTTGCAGTTCCTTCAAGTCTTGCTTCGCCATGCTACTTGAAGGTACATCTCTTGAACTGGGGACTGTTGAACCCTGTCATCTGGCTGATTGTTGTTGATCTGCTTGCTGTTTGCTGCCTGTGCCCAGATAGTCTGAATTGCTCCACGGAGAACTACCCGGCGGCCCTCAAGACTTGAAAGACTGCCAGTGTACTAGCTTTCTCATGGAAGTGAGTTGCACTGAACCATTTGTACTGTTTTATAGATTAACTGTTTATTTCTATGTTATATATCTATATATATTAATATATATAAAGTTATTAGTGTTTTGGTTTTGATTCTCTAGAGAACCCTGTCTAACACATTTGGAACCAGGAGTGCTTCTAGAGAAATAAAATAATAAATATGGGCCTCTTAAATTGGCTCTCCAGCCTGATTAATCTTTTTTTACATTTTATTAGGGGCTCATACAACTCTTATCACAATCCATACATATACATACATCAATTGTATAAAGCACATCTGCACATTCCCTGCCCCAATCATTCTCAAAGCATTTGCTCTCCACTCAAGTCCTTTGCATCAGGTCCTCTTTTTTTTCCCTTCCCTCCCTGCTTCCCCCTCCCTCATGAACCCTTGATAATTTATAGATTGTTATTTTGTCATATCTTGCCCTATCCGGAGTCTCCCTTCCCCCGCTTCTCTGCCATCCCTCTCCCAGGGAGGAGGGCAAATGTGGATCCTTGTAATCAGTTCCCCCTTTCCAACCCACTCACCCTCCACTCTCCCAGCATCGCCCCTCACACCCTTGGTCCTGAAGGTATCATCCACCCTGGATTCCCTGTGCCTCCAGCCCCCATATGTACCAGTGTACAACCTCTGCCCTATCCAGTCCTGCAAGGTAGAATTCAGATCATGGTAGTTGGGGGGAGGAAGCATCCACCAGCCTGATTAGTCTTAACAGCACTAATAATGCTATTTCTCCAGCTGAAGGCATGGATACATCTGCCACTCTTACTAATCCACGGTGTGAAATAGCAAAGCTAATATCTACAGTATCACCACTGATAGAGGAGGTGCTGGTTAAAGGAGAGGCTCTGGGTGATCATATGTCTGATATTTTCCAGCAGTTTTGTTAGGATGGCAAATATAGCGAAGCTGGTTGGCTGGTTCTCCTTACAATGGAAAGTGTGATTAAGGAGAGGCATGGTCTCAGGGCCTTAGAAGCGCGCCTCAGGTGCAGACTAACAGATTTGAAAGCTTCCGCCTGTGCTACAAAGCAGAACCTTCTTTCCTCGAGTAAAAGAGCTGACATTGCTGAGGACCAGGCCTAGAGTCTCATTATGTGAGTGGCTGAATTACAACGTGGGCTGAATTGCAGATCTAGAGCAGTCTGATACCAAAGGGAGGGTAGTAATAGGAAAAAGATGGGACCCTGAATAATGGGATAGGTACATAAGGGTTGGTGATCGGCAAGAGGAGGATATTGAGCCCCTGGAAACAATTCAGCCTCCCCCGTCAATAGATCCACCACCACAACCCACCCATCCCCGCCCAGCTGAAGTTACTAATCCACTGTCAATAGAACAACTCACACCTGAGCAGATTAACCAAACTGCTCAAGGGAAATGCCAGGTGGGGCTGCATCTGTAGCATTACCTGTGTGAGATGCCTTACAAGATATTGCTGAGAGCACTCAGGAAACACCCTCCCCACCCATTATTTCCTCTAGACCTGTAACTAAAGGTAAGACTCAGAAATCTCCTAAAGATGAGGTTGAGATAATTATCCAATAAGAAGCACACTGTACTCACAAAGATCTACTCGAGCATTTGAATATGTACAAGCACAAGTGTGGGGATTGTCCCTGAGAATGGTTACTAAGGGTGTGGGATACTGGTGCAAGAAATATAAATGTTAGACCACTCTGAGTTTCTGGATATGGGACCCCTAACCACAGATTCTTCTTTCAATGTCCCAGCGAGAGAGGCTAAGAGAGGATCTAATTCTTTATTTGGCTTGTTCGCTGAAGCATGGACTGCCAGATGGCCTAGATTAGACTAACTTGAGGTGCCTCACCTACCTTGGTACACTGTAGAAGAAGGCATCCAAAAACTTAGCGAAACTGGTATGTTGAAATGGATCTATCAGGATATTTACCCAAAAAGGGGGTATCCTGAGAACATAGTCTCCACCATAACCATATGGAACAAGTTTGTGAAGTGGGCCCTGACATCTCTTAAGACTCCTGTAATTGCTATTTTATGTGCACCAGGTTTAACAGTGGGTACTTCCCTAAGCAAACTCTGACATTTGCCCACAATGGGGCTGATGGGTCCCCGTGAGGGTAGAGGGCAGGAGTCAGCACTGAATTAACAGAGACAGGGTGGACGTGGTTATAACAAACAGCAAGGTTTCCATAGCAATCAAAGCAATCTGTCTCATGTGGATTTATGGCATTGGCTACTTAGCCAAGGTGTCCCTAGGAGTGAAATACATGGGAAACCTACTAAATATTTACATGATCTATACAGGCAGAAGAATGGTAGATCAGGTGAACAGCAGAATAGACAGTCATGATCACTCAATCAATTCCCAGACCTGAGCCTGTTTACAGACCCACAACTCCTTGAATGAGGAGAAGGCCAGGTCCCTGTGAATGAGGACCCTGCTACATCACTGAAGGTTAGTCTTTCTTCTAGCCTTCCCCAAAGGGACCGGCGGCCTTTCACAAGAGCGACTGTTTATTGGAGGAAAGGAAATAATCAAACTTTTCAGGGAATAATGGACACTGGCTCTGAACTGACACTAATTCCAGGAGACCCAAAGTATTTCGAAGGCCTGCCATTCAGAGTGAGGCTTATGGAGGTCAAGTACTCAATGGAGTTTTAGCTCAGGTATGCCTCACTGTGGGTCCAGTGGGTCCCCAAACTCATCCTGTGGTTATTTCCCCAGTTCAAGAATGAATCATTGGAATAGACATACTTAGTAACTGGCAGAACCCCCATGTTGGATCTCTGAAATGTGGAATAAGGGATATCATGGAATAAGGGATATCAAGTGGACACCATTAGAACTGCGATTGCCTAGGAAAATAGTAAACCAAAAGCAGTACCACTTTCCTGGAGGGATTGCAGAGATCAGTGCCACCATCAAAGACTTGAAAGTTGCAGGAGTGGTGATTCCTACCACATCCCCATTTAACTCACTTATTTGTCCTGTAAAGAAGACAGATGGATCCTGGAGAATGACTGTGGATTATCATAAACCTAATCAGGTGGTGACTCTGTTGCAGTTACCGTTCCTGATGTGATTTCATTGCTTAAGCAAATTAATACTTATCCTGGTACTTGGTATGCAAATTATTGATCTGGCCAATGCCGTCTTCTCAATACCAGTTTCGAAGCACCACCAGATGCAATTTGCTGTCAGCTGGCAAGGGCAACAATACACTTTCACAACTCTCCCTCAGAGGTACATCAACTCTTCCACCCTGTGCCACAATTTAGTCCAAAGGGAACTTGATCGCCTGTCTATTCCTCAAAATGTGACACTAGTCCACTATATGGATGACATCATGCTGGTTGGACCCACTAAGGAGGATGTATCAAATACTCTAGATTCATTGGCACTACATCTGCGTGCAAGAGGTTGGGAAATTAACCCAACAATGATTCAAGTACCCTCTCACTTCAGTAAAATTTCTAGGGGTCCAGTGGTGTGGGGCATGTTGATATATTCCTTTTAAAGTGAAGCATAATCTATTGCATCTGCCTCCTCCCCTCCCCCACCAACTAAACAGGAGGCACAATGCCCAATAGACCTCTTCGGATTTTGGAGGCAACATATCCCTCACTTGGGTGTTCTACTTTGATCTATCTATCACATAACACACAAGGCCCCAATTTTGAGTGGGGCCCAGAACAAGAAAAGGCCCTGAAACAGGTTCAGGCTGCCATGCAAGTTGATTTGTCACTGGGACCACATGATCCAGCTGACCCAATGGTGCTAGAAATGTAAGTTGTAGATAAAAATACAGTGTGGAGACTTTGGCAGACACCTATTGGTGAATCACAGTGTAGATCGTTGGGATTATGGAGTAAAGTCCTGTCATTCTCTGCAGACAACTACTGTCCTTTTGAAAAACAGCTGTTGGCCTATTACTGGCCCTTGGTGGAGATTGAACACCTCAACATGCTCCACCAAGTCAGCATGAGGCCTGAACTACCCATCATGAACTGGGTATTGTCTGACCCATAGTCATAAAGTTGGACTCGCACAGCAACACTCCATTGTTAAATGAAAGTGGTATATACGAGATTGGGCCAAAGCAGGACCTGCAGGGAAAAGTAAGCTGCATGCAGAAGTGGCCCAAATGCCCACAGTTTCTACTCCTGTCACATGGCCTCCTTTCTCTCAGTCTGTACCTATGGCCTCCTGGGGAATTCCTTACCATACTTTAACTGAAGACCAGAAATATCATGCTTGGTTTACAGATGGCTCTGCACGATATGCAGGTGCCACTCGTAAGTGGACAGCAGCAGCACTACAGCCCCTTTCTGGGATCTCCCTAAGGGACAGTGGTGAAGGGAAATCCTCCCAATGGGCAGAACTTCAAGCAGTGCACCTGGCCGTTCAGTTTGCCTGCAAGGAAAAATGGACAGATGTGAGACTGTATACTGATTCAGGGCTGTGGCTAATGGCTTGGCTGGATGGTCAGGGAATTGGAAGGACCATGATTGGATGATTGGTGACAAAGAAATGTGGTGAAGAGGTACGTGGATGAACCTCTCTGAATGGGCCAAGAAAGTAAAGGTAAGCGTGTCACATGTGAATGCTCACCAAAGGATTACCTCTGAAGAGGAGGACTTTAAAAATCAAGTGGATAAGATGACACGCGCTGTGGAGACTGGTCCTCCTCTTTCCTCTGCCACTCCTGTTATCGCCCAATGGGCACATGAACAAAGTGGACATGGTGGCAGGGATGGAGGTTATGCATGGGCACAGCAACATGGACTTCCACTCACCAAGGCTGACTTGGTCACTGCCACTGCTGAGTGTCCCATCTGCCAGCAGCAGAAACCAACATTAAGTCCAAGATATGGGACCATTCCTCAGAGATCTACCGGCAACTTGGTGGCAGGTTGATTACATAGGACCTCTTCCATAATGGATGGGGCAGCATTTTGTTCTTACTGGAAGAGACACCTTCTTTCAATATGGATTTGCCTTTCCTGCACCCAATGCTTCTGTCAAAACTACCATTCGTGGTCTTACAGAATGCCTTATCCACCGGCATGGCATCCCACATAGCATTGCTTCAGATCAAGGAACTCACTTCACAGCAAATGCAGTGCGGCAATGGGCCCATTCCCATGGAATCCACTGGTCGTATCATGTTCCTCATCATCCTGAAGCTGCTGGCTTGATAGAACAATGGAATGGGCTCCTAAAGACACAGTTATGGCTCCAACTAGGTGGCAACAACTTGTGGGGCTGGGGCAATGTTCTTCAGGAAGCTGTATACACTCTAAATCAGTGGCCAGTATATGGTGTTGTGTCTCTAATAGCCAGAATTCATGGGTCCAGGACCAAGGGGTGGAAGCTGGAGTGGCACAACTCACTATTACTCCTAATGATCCACTTGTAGCATTTTTGCTTCCTGTTCCAGCAACCCTGTGTTCCTCAGGCCTGGAGGTCCTGGTCCTGAAGGAAGGAACTCTCCCACCCAGAAACATAGCACGGATTACACTGAACTGGCAGCTGAGAATGTGCCCTGGTTACTTTGGGCTTATCTTGCTTTTGGATCAACAGGTCAGGAAGGGTGCCACTGTACTGAGTGGTGTGATTGATCCTGATTACCAAGGAGAAATTGGACTGGTGCTACATAATGGAGGTAAAGAACAATATGCCTGGAATCTAGGAGATCCCATAGGCCGACTCTTAGTGCTACCATGCCCTGTGATTAAAGTAAATGGTAAGTTACAGCAACCCAATCCTGACAGGACTTATAATGACCCAGAGCCCCTAGGAATGAAGGTCTGGGTCACTTCACCAGGCAAAAAACTGAAGCCATCTGAGGTGCTTGCCGAGGGCAAAGGTAATGCAGAATGGGTAGTAGAAGATAGTTCCACCTATCGGTTACAACCATGTGATCAATTACAAAAGCAAGGTTTGTGATTGTCAGTGTATTTTCTTTATATGTGCTTATTGAATATCTTTCCTTTGTTCATGTATGATATATCAGATACAATTGGACTCAGTATGTTTTCATTTATATGTATAATAGATGTTTGATGTTAAGTATAGGTTTGATTTCATTAATTTCTGCAAATTATAAATGGCTAAAGAATTGTGTACAGGTACGAAGCTGGCAAGTTGGATTGTGATAGGTAGGTTTGTTGTGCCATAAACATATGTGAGATTAGTTGATGGGTGGAGAGGTAAATGGCTTGATGAGCCTTGCCTCTCTCTCTCTGGTTCTTGGATCATTGGGCCAGTGTGCGGCTGCCTTGCTTGTTCTGTGCTTCAAGTTGCAAGCTACACTACCTGGGGGACAACTAACCCACGGACTGTGTTGCTGTCACTTGAGGTTCATTCAAGTGTTGCTTCGCCACACTACAGGAAGGTACATCTCTGGAGCTGAGGACTGTCGGACTCTGTCATCTGCTGATTGTTGGTGACCTGCTTGCTGTTTACTGCCTGTGGCCAGATAGCCTGAATTGCTTCACAGAAAACTACCCAGCAGTCCTCAAGACTTGAAGGACTGCCTGTGTACAACCTGTCTCATGGAAGTGAGTTGTACTGAGCCATTTGTACTGCTTTACAGATTGTTTATTTCTATGTTATCTATCTGTCTACATAAATATATATAAAATTATCAATGTCCTGGTTTTGTCTATCTAGAGAACACCGTCTAACAGATATTGTCAGGAGACACAAGTCTCTGGAGAAAGACATCATGTTTTGTAACGTGTGTCTGTTTGGACCTTCAAAGAGATGGATTGTCACATCATGGGCTCCAGCATTGCACAATTGAGAAGATGGTGCAGAACCATGAAGTGGTTTGTTCTGCTTTGCATGGCATTGCTATGGGTTGGAGAGTATGACACTTAACAACAGCAACCCTACTTTATCTTTCCCTGTCTATTTTATTTCTGATTCTTTAAAGTTTTGAATTAATAAAAAACCTATAGAAAAGCTACAATAACAAAAATGAAAAATAACAATAATGAAAAAAACACCCACTGTCACTAAGTATTTATGATGCTAAATACCAGACCCTATGGAACAGAAAAACTCAGAGTTTCCAAGACTGTAAACTTTTGGGAGTTGGCCACCTCATCTTTCTCCCATGGAATAGCTGGTAGGTTTGAACTGCTGACCTTTCACTTAAGCTGTTCAACACTTAACTTACTATACTGCAAGCTCGCTCATTGCCACTGATTCAATACTGACTAAAAGCGAGCCTAGAGGACAGGACAGAGCTGACTCTGGGTTTAAAGACTGCTTATGGAATTGAAAAATCCTCATCTTTCTCTCCAGGAACAGCATAACCCGCTAAACCCCAGGGCCCTCCACTGCCAACTTGGGCTCTTTAATTCCCTCGAGCTGAAAACTTGCCTTAATGAAGAAAAATAGCTTTCTCACACCCAAAGTTAGGACTTAATAAAAACTGACAGCATTTAAATAACTCAAATACTTCTGGAATGTTTGAGAGTATGTTTAAAATATTTCTCTATGAGATTAATAGTCGCAGACAATCAAATCAAATTGAAACATGAAAGAAAATGTTTGGTAATTTTTCTCCCTGGATACACCTGATAAGAAATAGCTTGACAATATCAAATTTTCTGCAGTACCTCAAAATGCCATTTGACCTCTAGAGATATAAATTGAATATAGATATACCTCAAAGAATTTCATCTCTTTATTTCAATCATCATGAGATAGTAGCATATCAAACAGGACAGAAAATAAAAGAGCAGACATCCAGTTAATTACACTTAAGAAAACATTTTGTATGCATGTGATTTCATTTCTGGGTTTTCAGTTCTTTTCCATTGGTCTGAATATTTCTCATTATACCAGTACAGTGATGTTTTGACCCCTGTGCTTGTGGAATAGGTGCTAATGTCAGGTAAAGCAAGCCATTTGACTTTTCTCTGCCAATTCTGGGCTTCTTCCCTCTCCATATGAAGTTGGTAATCAGTTTTTCCAATTCTCTGAAGAAAGATGTTGGTATTTGTATAGTGTTAAACTTATATAGTGCCTTGGGCAGGACTGACATCTTTAGTATATTGAGTCTTCCAGTCCATGAGCATGGGATATGCTTCCATTTGTGGAGGTCACTCTTGTTTTCTTGTAATAGTGTTCTGAAGTTTTCCTAGTTTAAATCTTTTGGTGTTTTAGTGAAGTAGATCACTAGATATTTCAATTTGTGTTCGGCTATAGTGAAAAGTACTACCTTTTTTGAATCTCCCTTTCCATGGTATTGTCTGATGTATATAGCAGTCAGATAGGCCTATGTTTGTTGATCTGTATCCTGCTATTCTGCCATATTCCTCTATGGCTTTCTGCACTCCACTTGTGAAGCTTTTGGGGATTTCCATATATAAAATCATATCATCTATGAATAATGTTAGTTTCACCCCTTATTTCCCAAGACAAATGTTTTTCATATCCTTCCTTTGTCCTATGTTGTTAGCTAGGACCTCCAATAGAATGTTAAATAAAAGGTGGAGCAAGGACTATCCTTGTCTGATCCCCTCTTTCAGTGGGATTATTGTTGTCTTTTCTCCATTGACTACCATGCTGACTGATGTTGTTCACATATAACTGGTATTATATTGAGGACTTTTGCTTCCATTCTTATCTTCTTGAGTGTCTTAAACAGGAATGGGTGTTGGATATTGGTGAATGCTTTTTCTTCATCTATCGATATTATCATGTGGCTTTATGCTTTTTCATGTCAATGTGGCAAATAATGCTCATGACCTATTGGATGTTGAATCCCAGTATCTTTGGAATTAATCCCACTTGGCCATGTTGATTGTTCATTTTATATACTTTGGTATTCTATTGTCTAGTATTTTGTTAAGGACTTTTGCATTGATGTTCATTTGAGATATCAATCTGTAGCTCCCCATTCTTGCCTGCTTTAGGTATCAGTTTTGTATATACTAGCTTCATAGAAAGGGTTCTGGAGTTTTTCATCTTTTTCTATGATCTGGAAGAGTTTTCATAGGTTGGTAGAAACTGAATACTTGGTATAATTCTCCTGTGAAGCCGTCTGGCTCAAGAGACTTTTGTTGGTGATTTGTTGATAACCTTGGCTGTTTCTTCTATTGCTATGGGTCTGTTGAGATTTTTGACCTCCGTCTGGGAAGTAAAGGGAGGGATTGTTTTTCCAAGTATTTGTCCATGTATCCAAGTTGTTGAATTTATTGGAGTCCAGACCTTCATAGTACTGTATAATTAGCCTTTTAATTTAATTAGAGTCCATTGTAATGCCACCTGTTTCATCCCTCATCCTGGCTATTAATATTTGTTCCATCCTTTTTGTTGTTAGGTCTGCCAACAGTCTATCGCTTCTGTTGATCCTTTCATACAACCAGCTATTTGCTGCATTGGTTTTTTGCATTATTTTCCTTTTTCCCTCTCATTTATCTCAGCCATGATTTTTATTATTTCTTTTCTTTTGCCATTAATAGGATCATCCGATTGACTCTGCTATAATTGCTGGAGATTTTGAGCTGGCATAATCAATCATAAGTCTCTCCTCCCTTTACATGTGTGCATTTAATGCTATCAAACTATGTCTGAAAGGTTTTGATATGTCCTATTATCATTTTCATCCAGAGTGATGATCAGGCACTCTGATAGGGGTCAGACCAACCCAGGGATGCACATGCCAGCCAACTAAAAACGAAAGGAAAATAAAATGAAAATAAGGATATGGGTAGTGGGGAAACAGGGCACTAACCCACCCATGGGGATGGTATTGTGTATGTCTCCTCAGGAAAGGGAAAGAGGGACATGACCTCAACCTGGTACTCCAAGCCTTGAGAGTAACATACAGGCATGAAGGAGTGAACTAACAGGGAGATTTGCAACACTGGCCACAATCCCAGGTATGTTCACCCCCTCCCCAGAAGAATACACTATGGAGGACAGAACTGAAGGAACAGCCTGGGGAGAGTGGTGGGTTTTCCCAGACCACATGAGAACAAACTAAAAAAGGGGGGGGGGGGAGAGAGAGAGAGAGAGAGAGAGAATGGACTGCATTCTGGCCCACCATGTCTTGAGGATGACATTCCTGCTTAGAGCAGCCAATGCACAGAAAAGACCCACCAGAGACATGACAAATCCCACCAGAGACATGACTGATCCTATGGAGGACAGCACTGGAGACACAGTTCTGGAATTGTGCCTGCTCTGACAACCCCCCATGGGGCAAACACAAAGGGAACACACAGGAACACGGTGAGCACAGCAATGAAGTTTCCAGAGCATTCCCAAAATAGATTTCTGACTTGGGAGGCAGGGCTTGGCACCTCATCATACCCCATCAGAAAATACTCAAAAGGATCAGCAGACCGCCCTGGAACTATTGGGTTTTTCTTTCTTTTCTTCGCATTCTTGTTATTGTTACTACTGCTATTATTATCTACAGTATAAACAACCCCAAAGAGAAAACAATGGAGCCCAAAATTATAAGGGGATAGGGGAGTGTATAGTGTAGGAGATGGAGGACTGGGAGGAGGGAGCTAAAAACTCAGGGGCAAAGGAACAACACAAGATCTAAAATAGATTATGTGGGGGACATAGACTGCCTGGTGGATTTTGAGCAAGTGCAATGTAGTTGAGAGGAATTTAAGAGAACTGAATAAAGGTTGAACATGATAGTGGGACAGGAGGAAAGTAAAAGGAAATAGAAGAAAGGATCAGGAGGCAAAAGACATTCATAGAGGTATAAATATAAGCATGTATATATGTAAATATATTAATTTATAACGATGAGGATATAGGTCTATGTATATGTAATTAAATGTTGAGTATTAAGGTAGCAGATAGATATTGAGCCTCTACTCAAGCCCTTCCTCAATGCAAGAACTTTTTGTTCTAACAACCTGGTATTTGTGATTCTCACCTCCCTGACACAATTGCTGAAGACAAAATGGGTGCATATGCAAATGTGGTGAAGAAGGCTGATGGTGCCCGGCTATTAGAAAATATAGGGCCTGGGGCCTTAAAGACTTGAAGTTAAACAAGTGGCCATCTAGAAGGGAAGCAACAAAGTCCACATGGGAGAAACACACCATCCTGTTTGATCACACATTGTTACTAGATCAGGTATCAGGCACTGGAAGAGCCAAAACAAACAATCAAATGTTCATATTGATGTGAACATGGAGGGTTTGAGTGGAGATCCAGAGCCCATCTGTAGACAATTGGACATCCCCTCAGAAAAAGGTCACAAGAAAGGAAGGAATCAGCCAGGTGCACCAGAGCACCACTGAATCACAACATTCTAGTTCTTTCATTCCCTCCTGCCCCACCCTCCACCCCATCATGACAAAGTTCTACCATCCAATCCAGCTAGACTGGAACATGTACATTGGTATAGATAAGAGACTTGACACGTGAAATCCAGGATAGATAAAGTCCTCAGGAACAGTAATGTGTGTAGCGACACCATCAGGATAAGGGGAAGGTGGGGGGAGAAGGGGAAGAAGAGGGAACTATTTGCGATGATTAATGAATACTTCCCCCCCTGCTCCCACCTGTAGGTGGACAAACTGCAGAAACGCGGGTGAAGGAAGACAGTGAATGGTAGCAGATGTGAAAATAATATTTTATAATTTATCAAGGGTGGGATAGTGGGGGAGGGAGGGACAAAAGAGGAGCGGATACCAAGAGCTCAGGTAGAAAGAAGATGCTTTGAAAATGATGATAGTAACATATGCACAAATATTATTGATACAATTGAGGTAGGGATTGTTTTAAGAGCTGTAAGAACCCCCAATAAAATGATAATTTTAAAAAAGGAAAAATGTGTGTGTAGAAGAATGTTTCAAATAGTGCATTTAGAAGCATGTTTCAAATAATACACAATGCATTTTCATACTAATATATAATTTTGATCTGAAATTTAAATTTAACTTGGCATCTTGCATTTTAATTTATTAAGTCTGAAAACCCTAATATCAGACTAAAAGAAACAATATATATTGCCACTGAGTCCATTCTAATCATTGTGCCCCTGTAGGAAAATGGTGAATTGTTCTATGTAGTTCTGAGGTTGTAAATCTTGACAGAAGCAAATCACCTCATCTGGTTTCTCCACTGTACCGCTGGTTCTTCAAGTGGCCATCTTTGGACTCGTAGCCTGACACTTAACCCACTGTACCACTAGGGCTCCTTAATATTAAAAGTTGAGGAAGAAAGAAAACAAGATTGGGCTAAGATTGTTGAAGTATGACATTTCCCAAGACTTGTAATCATCCTGGAATCATAAGATATTCAGTACCATGTAACACAGGCATTAAATACCAAATCAGTGAGCTTGATTAGCCATCACTTGGGTCTTGCATCCTGGATACTAGTTACTTTCTGGGACAAGATACAAAGGGAGATAAGAACTGGGAGTGGGATTCATCCTGGTGTTAAGAAACTAGTGATCCAGAGAAAAATTCTTTCTATTTAAATTATAACTTGCTGATTTTGTTTTAACACTGCTATTGATTCTTGCTGCCACCTACCTGCTCCTTTATTATACTGTGATGGCTGCAGCTTGCATGTTGCTGTGAATCTGGAAGTTATGTCAGCAGTGTTTCAAATGCCAGCAGGGTCACCCACAGTTTGCAGGTTTCAGTGGCGCATCTGGAGTAAGATGGACTGGAGAGAAAGCCTGGGGATCTGCTCATGAAAATGAGACAGTGAAAACCTCCTACAAAGAATACAAAGCATGTACTTTAAAACATTGTTAAAAGGTCCTCAGGAATTGAGGATTTTCTGGAATACATTTAAAAAAATTCACAGACAAATTATTATTAAGAATAATAGTATGGGGGAAAAGGAAACAAAAGTACCAAAATGGGACATAAATAAAAAATAAGTTAAAAGAAGTACAATGAGGGAGTGGGTAGTAAATAAAGGCATTGCAACATTTCTCTTAAACCTCTATCAAGAAACACTAAAGTCCACTTGCATACATTTATATTCAAAACGTTCTCAGTGATTTAGATACAACACGTAAAACTACATATATGTTGAAATGGAAAGTCTGACGTACAAATAATTTTGATTCATTTAATGTTTATAAAATAATGCTTATAACATTTATTTTAAAACTAAAAGGTTTAATGGTGGCAGTATTTTATTACTCTTAAGTGGGTCAAAGCACATAATGCAAGTTTAGTTTTCTGGGTAGAATATTGTGGCAATATTTTGAAAAATACAAAATATTATTGGTTTGTACACTACTCCTACTTATGTTACCTTTCAATGTAAACTACTGATCTTGTGACTTGAAGCATATATTTTGCATAAAATGCTGCAAAATCTTTTCTTAAATAATATTTGAATACTGTCAGTAAGCTATTAGCAAATATTTTAATCCTTCAAATGCATTTATCGATGAGATCATTTTTGCATTCAAAAGAGTTTATTTTGGCAAATATATTTTAAAATATATAGTTTGTGATATTATGTAGGAAAAATAATAGATGTACTTTGCAAAAGAAATCATTTTCATTGAACTGATTCTGAGTCATACATATTGATTTACAATTTTGAATTTCAGAGTCTTCAGGAATTACATAAAAAAGTTTTAAAATGAAACAATAAAAGATAGCATCTGATATTATTTTAGAAATGAGCATACTTTATTCACCAGAGTATTGGTCACCTTCTACTTTTAAAACTGGTAAGATTGGAAGAATGATTGTCACCTCAATGAATTATTCTGATTATCCGTGAGCAGGGAATCTTCTTTGTAATTTCCTGTGAAATTTAGTGATAGCCTTTCTAAAACTTCTTCATCCCAAACAAGCATTCTGACTCGCAGAAAGAGAAACAACTGATTAACAGTTAAAGTAGCTTTCACTCATGTCAGAACTGTGCAAATATTGAGACAAAAAGAAATGGGACCAAAGGTTTAAAGCGGAGATTCAATTGCAAGATATTTAAAACATTCATGGAAGATCATGAGTTTTTAAATTTAACATTCTCTCTGAAAGCATTTCAGAGATCTATAAATAGGAACTTCTTTTGTGTCTTGAAACTTACTCAGAAAATTGGAACAAATGCATAGACTGCCACGTTTATTGAACAATCCGTTTAGACCAGCAGTTTTCAACGTGTCGGTCATGACCCTTTTGGGGTTTGAGCCCCCCTTTCACAGGGGTCGCCCGATTCATAACAGTAGCAGAATTCCAGTTGTGAAGTAGCAACGAAAATAATTTTACGGTTGGGGGTCACCACCACATGAGGAACTGTATTAAACGGTCGTGGCATGAGGAAGACTGAGAACCGCTGCTCTAGACCCAGGAGTCACTCACCTCAGTCTGGTTTCATGTTCATTACCCAGATCCCTGATATATTATCCTGTAGTTGTCATTCTCTTATTTCCCAATGCTACACATATAGATGTAAGAATATACATATACGAACAATATACACAAATAATATTTATAATATATGTTTAATATATAAGAACAATTGTGAGGATGGCACAGTGTTTTGTTCTATTGTGCATATATAGGGTCACCATGAGTCAGAGCTTATTCAATGATATCTAACAACAACAACATATATATGTATACATAACAAATGTTTCCTATATATTTAGCTATCTAAATTTCTATATATGTAAAATTTGCCATTTCAATGTTTTTTACATGTACACTCAGTGATATTAATTACATACATCATGTTGTGAAACCATTCCCATATTACAGGTTTCCAGTTTTTATAATTTGTAAACTATTTTACATCCTGTTCGCTGCATTTTGCATTCTAGGAGAAATGCATGTGGATTCTCATTTTCCACATATTTTTCAACACTTGGTATTCTTTGTCTTGTTGCTTATTCAGTCATTCGATGAATGTGTCCTGGCATTTCACTGTCAATTTTAATTTGCATTTCCCCAACATGAGCATTTCTGAGTATCTTTCTGTGTTAGTAGTCATTCATATATCATCTTTGGCCATTACTGTGCACTGATCATTATGCCATTGGCCAACTCACACAATAAAGCCACAGGCCAGTCTGAACAAAGTGTTAAGCACAGGGCTCATCAATGATAAGCATACATATAGCTTTCAATTCAACCTATTGATTACTTTTTGCTGAGTCAGTTTCTGATGCTGTGACCAGAGTCATCTGTTTCCTCACAGCTGTGGCAACAGAGAAGGAGCTGGCACCAGCAGCACACTCGCCTGCTCTGAGGTTCAAGTTGACATGTAACTTTCTGATAGTACACTCACAACTTTAATACTGTAGCTTTCTTGGAAATGCGCTGCTATTCCGTCCACAATATGAAGAGGTACTCTTCTTTTGTCAATTGATGGAGAGGCCTGAAGCACCAGGCCCAGTACTGTTTAAACACCCTCCACGACTCCTAAAGATAGACAGAGCTCTGCACTTGTTGTCATCCTGGGGGTGGGATAAGCTTTGTGACTGACTCACGATGACTTCAGGCATCCCACAGGCATATTCAAACCAGAGGCCTTAAGGAATTTTATCCAAATTCCTGGTTTCTGCAGCTTTTGAGTACGCACAATCCATTTTCTCCCCTGTAGGTGGGTCGTGGGAGCATCTCCAGATCATACCGGCACTGAGCAATACCTTCAGCAGTTCATGTCATCAACGCAACGACAACAGGGCAATAAAGGATGTCAGATTCCAAGCACCTGTGCCACGGCAGGGGGTGGCCTGTGCAGATGCTCCCAGCCCAGTACCAGGAATGTTCTGGTACCCATCTAGTTGAAGATGAACCGGGTCTGAGCAGACATGACCACAGAGATGTTTAAGAGCACACTAACCAAGTCTAACACAGGTATGTGCCTTAGTCTCTAGTCAGGGTTCCTAACAGAGGAGTTATGTTTCGGACTGTATTCAGAACTTTTGCCTGCCATTAGAATTTTCCCATAGTCTACTTGGGCTTCTGTATTCTCCCAGAGGGATGCCTTGAAACTTCAGAGTTTCCAAAGACAAGGGTGTAATCTGTGTCTGTATCGATCAGCGCTAGCACTCATGGTTTGTCCTTGACCACTGGATTATTTCTACATGGGGGCTCTGTCTCTCACCGGCTGCTAACCTCTTACTCCCACCTCTGTTTTCCAGGGACTGGCAGCATCCGCTGACAGGCAACAGACAATCCTCACAAGAAGACAAGAGGATCCAAAGGGAAATCTTGTTTCTCAGGTTTTAACTCCTTTCAAAGCTATCCAGTGTACCCACACACTACCACATAGTCTAGTCTGACTCATATGACCTTAAAAATTTACCCTGGGTTCTAAATCTTTACAGAGCAGGCAGCCTCATCTTTCTTCCGTGAAGCAGCTGTTGAGTTTAAATGTCCCACCTGTGGCTTTCAGTCCAGTGCTTACCCAGCAGCAGCATCAGTTGGTTATTTTTAAATTATTATTATTTTTTTTACTATTAACCCAACAGACTGTCTCCAGTTACTTTATGGAGGCTTCAAGATGACCGTCTAGCAGGATATTTTCAGCCTTTTCTTATGGTTCCCACCTCCTTTTTTCTAGGTCTTTTTAGCTTCAGCTGGGTTAGTTGCTCCCAGTGGGGAGCTATGTACAGGGGTAACCAGAGGGTGAAGTCACCTGCAAGATCTCTTCTTTCAATCCTCCACCCCCAAATAAATACATACATTTTGGTCCAGTCCTGTCTGGCGGAAGTGAAACTCTTTTTAACTGACATTGGCCATAAGCCCTGACCTAGTTCTGCTCTAAGCTCAATAAAGAAATTAAGGGTGAGGGGTATGAAGGGAAAGTGAAGGTGTAATTCGTGGGCAACTTCCCTGCACACTACTGCCTGGGCACACCCCTTGCTGAGTCCCTCCTCCGCTTGGTGCTCTTCCTCTCCCTGCTCCCTCTTGTGACTAAGATTTCCTGAGCAAAAGAGAGGGCCGAGTGACTGACTGACACTGGCAGGGGTGCCGGCTCATGAAGGGGAGGTCGAGCTACGCAGCAGCTGCTGCTGGGGAGTGAGTGGCTGCAGGTTTCCACTCACATATCATATTGCTCAAGGGAAAAATCAATGCAGATAAATAACCCAATTTAAGTTTCAATTCGTTAAAAATCAAAATGCCACAGTCCTCTCCAGTCCAGTAGAGATTCATTTTAAGCAAGGATATTCCAACTTGGGAAAGAGGCGAATACTGTCTGGAATAAAAGGTAGGAAATATCAAGACAATTTGAATTAAGCCTCATGGGATGCTGATCTGGGAGAAACATCGGTATAGATAATTTTGTAATAATCACTGTAGAACTTGCCTTTTTCGAGTATCAATTGCATCTTGGAACATTATAAAAGCCTGCTAATGTCCTTCTGTGATTATTGTAAAAAATTGTTTTTTTGTATGTTAACTTGTGGGGTCAGGACTGAACTCTGAAACAGCTCTGAGGAGCAACTTGACTGTTTTTCTTCAGCAAGTGTTTGCAGGGGAAAAAAAATTCTTGCATCAATCTGGTCTCTATTTTTGGCTACGGTGAGAGTGACAGACTCTCCAGAATCCCTTCCAGCCTGGCAACAATATACTCCAGATAACTGCTCCCTGTTCCGAAGCTGCTTTCTTCTCATCTTCATTCATGCAGATCTAGCTGCTCTACAAGCGTATATATTCACCTTGCTCATGGAGCTGGCTATTTAGAACATCAGTCGTGACCACCTAGACAACTGATATCCGCTACATGTGCTTTTGCAGCTAATTGAGTGGGTATCCTGAAGTCCTTCCTGCTCTCCCATTCTCTTTCTCCCTCTTATGAAGACACATGCTTTCCCACAACCATGGTACACACATTTGTGCTTGAGGACCCCTCCATTCTCACATGGAGATGCCCTGATAAATGTGTACGAGTTAGACTGACTCACCTAAAGTCACTGATTCCCAAGACATTCCCATTAGGTAGGTCAAAATTCCCCACCTGATGGTCATTGATCCCCAGATTTACCTTTGGTTAGTGCAGTAAATCTAGCCCTAGCCTCCCCCTCATTTACCACACCTTGGCTCGCCTGGCCAGATCCTAAATTCTGAGGCCAGTCCAGCAACTTGATATTTTTTCTAAGGAACACCCATAACCCACTGAACCAACAATGCTCTTTAAAGATATTTTGAGCAAAAGAATAGAATTACTTCATGCAAATACACGAGAAAAGGCTCAGATCCAGAACATAAAATATAATTTCAAAACTCAACTCTAAGAAAACAAAAAGGTTTCTTTTAAAATGAGCAAATTAGTTAAATAGTTACTTCCCCCAAGGAAATGTATTTTTAATATAGACATCCCCAGAATATGATCAAAATCCATTGTTGTGCCTTTGAGTCTTGAAGTGGAAGTTGAAAGTGATTTGTAACAGGTGGCTATGGTTCTTTTTGAGCCATATTCAGGTGCATGAAAAGGCTTGAAGGCTTTTCAAGGACTAAAAAGCTGCAATCACAGGAAGAGATAAAGATTATGATGAAGACATTGTGGCAAGTGGGGATTGGTTCCATCATTTCAAAGTGAGGGAGAAGTTATATAACATTAAAGGTTAAGAAGGACTTGTAGAATGTTCATAATCTGGGGATGAACTCTATAATCCTCTAAGTAAAAGTTCAACACCACTTATTCTCTCTAAGCCAACCCCACTGCCAGCCAATGGATCGAGTTTACAATGTTTCATCAGTCTTGATGGGAGCAGATAGCCTCATCGATCTCCCAGGGAGTGACTAATGGGTTTGGACCACTGACTTGGCAGTTTCCCAATTCAATCCTTTCCCAACAGTGCCACTGGGCTTCCTCTACTTGTCATTAGTTGATGCCGTTGTGGATTTCAGAGACTGTGAATCTTGATGGAGGTAGAAACCCCATCTTTCTTTCCCAGAGTAGTGGTTTTGATCTTGTGGTTAGCAGCCCAATCACAACTTGTCATTAAAGAAATATAAATTTATATCATAAGTGATACCATGATCTATTAAAATGACAAAAAAACAAACAAACACACAAATAAAACAAAAAACTGACTAAATCTTGTGTTGGTGAGAATTCAGAGCATCAGGCAAATGTATCAATTGGTGTTGGGAATAAAAAATTGGGAGACCCTTTGGAAACATTATGAAAGTTTATCATGGAGATTAACATACATTTACCAAGCACAGTTTTAGATGTTTACATAAGTATTTATATGTCTATGTAAGTATATATGTATATGTACATATAAACATACTTCAACTATATACATACACAAGTATATATATGCTCACACTATTGCCTGTATGCAATTTCTCTCATAAATACCAAAAATTGGGGGATAAAAACTGATGTACTCTGATAGGTGCACGTACAAGCAAGGTGGCACGGTCATAGGGCGAGCTAAACTTCAGAGCATTAAGGAATAGAATGAGACACTGGTGCACAAAGCATAGGCTGATGTCAAATGCATTTTGTTGTATGAAAGGAACTGGCCCAGCAGGCTCCACAATGATCCCATTCCCCCAGCGTTTCAGGAAAGGCATATTTACAGTGACAGGGAACAAATCAATAATTTTCAATATGGAAGACAGTGATGGCAAAGTGTCTTATGATGAAATTAGGTGGAAGGTGATAAGACTAACTGGTTTGTTGATTATGGTTAGGGTTGCAGGACACGATGTATTTTCTGAAGCCCATGAACTTTATCACAAGATGTGATATTTGCTGTATGCAAGCTTAATATTTTTAAATTATAAAAAAAAACCTGTTTTAATTGAAATGTTGGTGATAAGGCACTCTGACAAAGACTTGAACTTCTATGGGTGTCATATGGTTAATTAATGATGTGGTGGGGTAACCTTCAGTGGTTTTAGATATAAGCTTTTTGTATCATATTGATCATAAAGTAAAGGGGAAAAATTCTCCTTTCTTAATGAGTAACAGATTTTCCTATAGTTGCCAAAATTTCTGTATATGAAAAAGAGGTGGATGGGTTAATAAAATTGTATTACAGGCTTGCTGTGAGGATTAAATGAGACAATCTGTTTAAGCACAGTCCATACTACATGGGAAGGACTTAATAACAACTTACCCCCATGTGGTAAAATGCAAGTGCTGAGGCCCTTGGAATTTGAAGGGAATCTCAATGTCAAATCAAGGACAAAGCAAATATTTCATTCTATTGTTCAGCATCCTTAGTTAGTGTGACTATTGATGCAGCTCAATCCAATGTAGAACAGGTTTGAATGCTCAACACTTCTTTCTTAGCCTAAAACAAATACTCAAAACTGTTTTTATTATGGTTATGTATATGACATATCTACTATTTCTTTCACTGAACAACTATTAAAATTCTTGAGGATAATTTTCTGATGTCTCATCATAGATAAGAATCAAAAGTTTCTTTGATCTGACCTCATGGCCTGAGTTCCAAAGTTCTCAAAAATACATTTACTTAATTGTGAATATGAGCAATTTGCTTATATTACTATAAAAAGAGAACGAGCCAAAAGTTATTCAATTTATCCTATTCCACACAGCTCTCATCCCATATTTTGCATTTCTATTAATGAGGCCTAGAGGCAAATTATTTTATAAAGCTAATGCTTGAGTCACATTCAGGGCACTTTATTTGATTTTACTGTTTTATTATAATGAACCTAAAGATAACAATAATTTTATTATGGAAATATAATTAATATATGAGGCTATTTAGATATTCAGGTATCTTCTACTCTGACATATGTTGCCATTCCTGGCTTTTCATTTATTTCAGTGTTTAAGATATCACAGTTTGTTAAAAAAAAATCCAATATTGAATTGACATAAAAACCTAAGTCAAAAGGTATTGCTACTAAGGCTCCAATTCATTCTACAAATATCTCTTATTTCCAACAATATAAGTGAAGACTATATATGTAAACTTCTCCAGATTGATTATACAGAAGTCATATTGCCTACTTCTGGGGGAAGAAACCATGGAGAAGCCCAGTAACATCAGCAAAAATGAACCAGAGGCTGACTGTGGAACAGACCATCGGTTGCACACATGTAAATTCAGGTTGAAGTTGAAGAAAAATAAAAGTCCCCTAGACCCAAAATATGACATTGCGCATACTCATATGAGTATATGAATATATACTAAATTGCCAGAAAATGTCAAGAATATGTTTGACTATTAAACATTAATGACAGATATGATGATGAGCTGGGGGCTGACATCAAAGTCATGACATATGAAGAAAGCAAAGGTCCTTAAAGAAGTCAGGAAAGACAGAGATTATCAAAAAGTGGATGAGAGGAGAGATTCTTAAACTTCCTCTCGATGGAGCAGCTAAAACAAATGGAAGAAATAATGAAGCAAAATATTTGAACAGAAAATTTTAAAGGGCATCTCAAAAAAGACAAATTTAAGTATTTTCATAATATGTGCACAGAGCTGGAGTTAGAAAATCAAAATGGAAGAATATACTCAGCATACAAGCTGAAACAGCTAAAAAAAATTCAAGACTCAAGTTGCAATAGTAAAATATTCTCTGGGGCAAAATCTTGAATGATGCAGGGAAGAGGGAGAGAATACAGAGTCACTGTACCAAAAAGAATAATTTGACATTCAATCATTTCAAGAGCTAACATTCGAACAGGAACCAAAGAAACTGAAAGAAGAAGCCCGAGCTGCATGGACGGCATTAGCAAAATTCAAAGCTCCAGAAACTGATGAAATACCAAGAGCAATATTTCAACAAGCTGGTGAAGCACAGGAAGCATTCACTTGTCCAGTCCAAGCAATATTTTAAGAGAGCTACCTGGACAAACAACTAGAAGAGAGTCCTATTTATATCAATTCCTAAGAAAGGGGACACTACAGATGGAAGAAATTATTCCACACTATCTTTAATATCACATACAAGTAAAATCTTGTTGAAGATCACTCAACAAGGGCTGTGTCAGTACATTGACAGCTACCAGAAATTCGAATCAGTTTTAGAAGAGGATGTGGAACAATGCCAATATCAGATGGATATGTCAAAACAGGAACACCAGATACAATGCTTACTTGCATTTCACTGATTATGCTGAGGCATTTTACTATGTACACAATAACCAACTATGAATCACACGGAGAAGAATGGAAAGACCTTCATGCTTCATTGTGCTCATGAAGAACCTGCGTATGGATCAAAAGGCAGTCATTCCTACCGAGCAAGCGAATATTGCATGCTTTGAAATCAAGAAATCTGGGCAACATCCTTCAGTCATACTTAATCAATCTGTATGCGGAGCAAATGATCTCAGGAGCTGGACTCTTTAGAGAAGAACACGGCTATAGATCGGAGGAAGGCTTTTTAGCAACTTGTGAGAGAGATGTGGCTGACGCACTGTGCTTGTTGAGAGGGAGGAGAGACGGCTTGAAGCACTAAGGGTTGCAGCTTCAAGAACTGAGTACGACTCAGTGTAAAAACAACCCTCACAATGGGACCAAGAGCGACATCATGATGCTCAGAGAAAAGACCGAAGTTGACAGTGATTTCATCTTGCTTGGATCCACAATCACTACTTATGGAAGTAGCAGTCAAGATATCATTGCATTTGGGTAAATATGCTGCAGACAATCTCTTTAACGTTTTGAAGCGCGAGGACGACACTTTGAGGACAAAGCTGCCCACTGGCATTTACAATCACCTCGTATGCATGTGAACATGGGGCATTAAACAGAGAAGGCTGAAGAAATTTTGAGTTATGCTGTTGGAAGAGAATCTTGAAATAGCTTTGACTGCCAAAGGAGCAAACATCTTTCTTGGAAGAAGTAAAGCCAGATGCTCCTTAGAGGTAAACATCCTGAGACGTCATCTGAGGGGCTTTGGACATTTTATCAGAAGAGAGCAGTCCCTGGAAAAGGACAGCATGATGATGTAAAGTAGAAGACAGTGATTAAAAAAGGATTTTATTCTAATGAAAATATATCCCAATTTTTTTGAACCACTTCATGCTGTAAGGTTGCTATTAAAAACAAAGTGGTTGATAAGGAGCAAATAGAAACGACCAGTGAAGAAGCGCTGCGTGTCTGTTTGACACAATAAACATGCAAATGAAGCTCCTGTCATTTAAAAAAAAAGCCAAGGAAAGTACATATTTTTCACAACAGGAAGAGAGTTCGCATAAGACAGAATCATTAGGACAACAATCTTAGTTGTAGGTTATTATTTATTTGAAAGTAGAATGTTGTATTCTCCATATCTAGTACTCAAAACCTGTCTTGAAACATATTTTATTATCATAATTAGATTATTTTCACTCACCTTACTCGGTAAAAATAAAAGAATAAAAACAGACCATCGCTTAGGTAATTATTCAAATCATCAAGGTATATACTAGGATTTTAACCGTATTAATTAATCGAGAATATGTGGTTATGATGTAGTCATTGCAAATTTTATTTTTTCATTAATTTAAATTTATCTTGTCTTTCCTTTCGCTAATAAAAGCACCTTCTTTTTTTGTCCTCAAAAGGTGTGTAATAAAACTTCCATAAAATATTTTATTGCTTTTCAGCATATGAAACCCAGAATTGATGAGCCTATAGAGACAAAAAGCAGAATAAACATTCCTGGGGTACGTGGGGGAGGAGGGATAAAAGGGAGCTGACATCAAGGAGTTAAAGAAGAAAGAGTAAGTTTTGAAACTGATTGTGGTAGCAATTGTCCGATACTGCTTGATGTGATTGAATTATGGAATGATATGATTTCTATATAAGCTCCCATTAAAATGTATTTTTTAAACTTCTATAAAATATCTTTTTAGGCTAAAATATTCATGTGATTCATATTAAAATTTATGCCTACTTTACATTATGCAAAAACCTTTTCACATACTTTAGCATAGTGTATACAAATAAGAAAGCACACAATTCTCTGCCTTTCCTACTTTAGAACTATTTCTTTGCCTTATAACATCAGTTTGAAATCTATGTTTATATAGCTTTAAAATAATAAAAACTTTTCTGTGTTTTTAAAACATGTCATCTTGATAAACCATGCTACCAGGACACAAGATGACAACAACGTTTTTCTGGGGAAGTAAGACTTCTCTAGAAGGCAAGATATATGTGTACTTTAGTTCAAAGTTTCAGAACACATAAATCTGCTTTTTAGTCAGCTCTGTTCTGGCACTAATTGTACCTGTAGATGGTATTTTGAGAAATGTTTCGAATCATTTGCTAGAATAGGAATTGCTAAGCAAAGTAAAAACACACAAAGAAGATATTTTACAGATGATTTATAACTTATTTATAAATAAGAAAAATAAGTAAGGTGATCTGTGGCACAGTCATGAAAAATCTCTGAAACACCTTTTCATGCTCATCAAGCGCAGAAATTCCTGGGCATGTTAAGCAAGCTTATACATTCACTTTAGGGTTTTATACAAATTCCCTTGTCTTTCCGCAAGGATTGGCCTATTACTTCTTCAAGCTATCCATTTTAAATAGATGATATTTATTCCCCAGCTGCTGGAGAAGGATATCCTGCTTGGTAAAGTGGAGAGGGAGGTAGTTAAAAAAAGGAAGGTCCTCAGCAAGATGAAGACCACTGCAAGGATGGGGACAGACCCAGGGACAATTGCAAGGATGTGCAGTACCTTTCAGCCGTTCATTCTGTTATGATAGGCTTGCTATGGGTTGGAACCGTCTCGATGGCACCTAATGACAACAATCCATCTTAAGGAGTTCAACAAGAGGCACAGTCTTTATCACTTGCAAAGAAATCCCAAATCGTGTACTCTACAGAAAATTGATCCATCGGATCTTCCTAGAAGTATCCACTCTGTATTTTGAAATTCATAATGCACAGTGATAGCAAACTTTCTTGTAATCTAATTCTTATATGGCTCAAACATGCTTACAAGGACTCAAAAGATGACCACGACGTTTTGAGTGATTATGTACACATTAACAAGCAGCACACCCCTTTCAATCCAGAGCAATAATACGAGGCTAGAGAGCCTTGTGCATATCTATGTGTCTGTCTGTCGACCTTCCTGATAATTTTACAAATAAGGTCCCTGAACTCAGGTGAAACAGTCCGTCAATGGCAAAGCCTTTCTTTTTTCAACTAAATAGAATACCTGTCATTGTACAATTCTTGGTTATTATATGAAACTTCATCAATTGCTGTTTCCTCTTATGAAGACTCAGTTTTAGTTTTCCTTCTAATTCTTATATTATAAATAGAGTCAATATGGCTAAATCTAGCAAAGTTTTAGGAAAATAGCTATTCATTTAATTCACACTTTTTAATTTTTTTACTTTGCTTGAGCAATGTGTAATTTTATTTCCTATATGTATTTTTTTTCTTATATGAAAACTTAGGTCAAAATCTTATAAAATTCTTTGACAATTCAGAATGTCAAAGCATACAAACTTATGTACCTCAGTAGGATTATGAGCCATCAGCATTTGTAATGAAATGATAACAATATAATTACCGTATGCTAAGTAATTTCTCTTCATTTTAAAACCGCTTACACATATATGCCTTGTCTTATGCTTTCAATCGAGCAGCTTTGGGGGTTACTGCATCTGCTTCTTGGCCACACTCTTCGGAGACAAGCAGGGCAAGTGCTCACTGAGCTTTCACTCATTCTACAAACATGTATCTAGCCAGTATGCTCAGTGTGACCTTACGGCTTTTATAGGGAGCTCATCAGTTGATTTGGGATACAGGACTTGGACACAAAGCAATCAGAATGTACAAGTAAGTTCCCAGTGGAAGAACTCTTTGCTCCTATCTAGAAAGAAGAGACACCTTTCTGATAAATAGGACATGCGGGTATAATGCCAAAGGGATGGTAGACACATTGCACTATGAGCAAAGAAACATTTTATAGATAAAAATTTGTAAGTGTATTGGAGATACATAATTCATTTATGAGTTACAGAACTAGTGAGTACATATTTTTGACTATTAGTCCAGATTTATTGGTAAATGTGGGAGAAGTTTTCCATTTTAATGAATCTTCACACCCAGAACATTATTTATATAATATTTGTTGTTGATAGTTGCCATTGTGTTGACTTTAACTCATGGTTACCCAACGTTCAATAAAACAAAAGCTTCTCTAGGCCTGCACCTTAATCACACTTACTGACATGCTCCTCTCTGTCGCTGCAGTGACTGTGTATTTTTAGGTGCTTCTCACCCCCACATTTTACAGGATGATATTGGGAGAAGATTCTGTTGTTTCATTTTTTGTGGGTTAATTCTTGTAAGTAGGTGGCAGTGCCTTTCTTTTAAGATGGGCTTCACTGAGAAGCTCTGCTCCAACGTGCTCAGCACGGGTGACATTATGCCCTTCGACATCCTGGTGCAGCTTCCTGCTTTGCAGCGACCTGAAACGCAGCACTGTGTGATGAGCCAGTATAAGGGAGGTGCTCTGTAACCTTATGCAGGCGCTTCAGGCTTTGCTTTTCTCTGCTGGCAAACTATTATTCTAAATTATCCTTTCTCAGCATTAACCTCGCTCAAGGTCAACACCCTACACCCACACCTGAGACCTATTGACCTGTTTTCTTAGGATAGCTACTTACCTCCATGATGTTATAGGTTACTAAGAATATCCCTTTAAAGATATACTCACACAACAGCATTCTCTGCTATGTATTAAATAATTAAAAATACTGTATATGTGTCCATTTGTATAAGACATGCTGCAAAGAAATGTCTTTAAGACTGAAGGAATGGGATGTTCCAACCATTTATGAATATCTTTTATTTCTACACATTATTATTCAATTCTTCTAAATTACCATATGATAAGCAAAATGGATATAGTTGAATTTAACATGACTAACCAAACGAACAAAAAACACTCCTGTTGAGCAGAAGCCAACTCAGACCCCGTGTGTCAGGGTAGAACTGCCCACGCGGGTTTCTGAGACTGTATCCCTTCATGGGAGGAGAAAGTCCCATCTTTCTCCCTTGGAGTGGCTTGTGGTTTCGAACTAATGATCTTGTGGTCAGCAGCCTAACACATAACTGCTATACGACCAGGGCTCCTTATAACTCTTACACTAGGTTTAAAATCATCTACAGTTCTTCCACCATTTTCCTCTGTTGTAAATATCAAGAAACCTTAATTCTTTGGCATAATTTGTCCTTATCTTTCCATAAAGTGAATCATTTGGAATATGTCTTTTTAAAAAAATCTGTCTTTTTTATAATACATGAATCTTTAGAAGTATGTTCACATTTTCACAAGAACTTCTTAATTCTTCTAAAAATTGAAAGATTCAAGTATTTTTTTCTATTATAATATCTTCCATGTACCAATTACTACTGCTAAGGTAATTTTAAACCAGCAGCTTTTACTTTTTACTTTTAAACCAGCGGCTCTCAACCTGTGGGTTGCGACTCCTTTGGGGGTCGAAGGACTTTTTCACAGGGTATCCTGATTCATAACAGTAGCAACATTACAGTTATGAAGTAGCAACGCAAACAATGTTATGGTTCGGGGTGGTCACCACAACATGAGGAACTGTATGAAAGAGTAGTGGCATTAGGGAGATTGAGAACCACTGTTTTAAACAGTCTAAAGTGTTGGATATGGTGAGAAGATAAATATTTTATATATACTTTGGCATTATATTATGTAAAATTAAAGTCAGCAAGTTAACAACACATTAAAAACAGTAGATTTTGAGCTCACTTTCAGCTGTAAGCCCTAACCTAAAAACAATCAGTTCCTTTGATGTGGCCCTACTCAATACTCACCTTCCTGAAGGGATCACTGAAGATATGGGCACTATTGCAAAGTGTGGTACCCAGCTATCAGGGGGAAAGTGTCTGGGGCCGTGAAAATGTGTCTTAAAACAAGCAGCTATGTAATTTAGATGACAACTAAGCCCATACGAGAGAAGTGCATCAGCCTAATGTGATCCAAGCATTGTAAATGACAAAATCCAAGACCCGAGAAGGGAAATGTATTAGAGCTCAAATCTGAGCATCCAATTTGCAGAAGGCCACGGAAGACAGTAAAAGCCCAAATTAATTTGCAGAGATCCCACAGGAAATCTACCTTCAACGAACAGAGATGTGAAGAGAGCTGCCTGCAGATAGAGCATATCACAAAAGTGAATTGCACATATAATTAGGTTAAAATTGAACACAATTTGTATTCCCTTTCAACCCATTCTTAATTTGTTATATTTTATTTATTCTCTGCTTTCTTTGGGATTGGAAAAAATATAACCGATGTCACTAACAAGTTGCATAGAAATTGTTAAATGAAAACTTAATCTGATATGTAAATTTTCACTGAAAAATAAAAATTTATTTAGAAAAATAATCTTCCATCACAAATATATGTTCAATACTGTATTCTAAAACTTTAATGAGTATGCATCAGTATAGCATCAATATATTTTATTTTTGAGACTCCCAGCATTCTGATAAGGAAGGTGTAAGAGAGGCTTGGATAAAATAAATATTTTAGAATTAACTCATTTTAGAGAAAACTACTTTGCAGCTCTTTATATTTTGTCTCAAAGTTATTTCAGATCACAGGTTGAACTATCTTAGGGAATATTAATGGAAGAAAATCATAACAGTCTGTGGGTTTGGGTGTTGAATATATAACTTAAATCCCAAAGATCAAGAAAACTGTAGAGTGAAATCATTTCCCGACAACTTAGCATGATAGGAAGTTAACCTGGAGAATTGAAGCCAGTCTGTATTTCTTCTTCACCATCTGTTCACACTACGGTTATAAGGAGAAAAATATTAATTAGTGCGGAGTGGAGACCCAAAGCCCATCTGTAGGCTACTGGACATCCCTTACAGAAGGGCCTCAGGGAGGAGACAATTCACTCAGGGTGTGCTGTAGCAACGATGAAACATACAATAAAGGTGACCAGATTTTAACATTGGTAAAGCGGGACACCAGCGGGACACCATTGATAAAACTCATATCTTGGCGAAATAGCCACATGGCAGCCGAAAACCGTGTACCCTAGCTTGTCGTGGATTCTTTCCGAAAATCGGGACTTTTTAAAAATGCCGAGGGACTCGGGAAAAATTGTTAAAAATCGGGACTCTCCCACCAAAAGTGGGAGGTCTGGTCAAATGCTTCCTCCTTCTCCACTATCATGATCCCTATTCTGCCTTACACATCTGGCTAGACCAGAGCCTGTACACTGGTACAGATAGGAACTGGAAACACAGGGAATCCAGGGCGGATGATCCCTTCAGGACCACTGGTGTGAGTGGCCATACTGGGAGGGTAGAGGAAGAGTGGGTTAGAAACGGGGAACTGATTACAAGGATCTACATGTGACCTCCTCCCTGGGGGACGGCCAATAGAAAAGGGGGTGAAGGGAGACGTCGGGCAGGGTAAGATATGACATAATGATAATTTATAAATTATTAAGGGTTCATGAAGGAGGGGGGAGCGGGGAGGGAGGGGAGAAAATGAGGAACTGATGCCAGGGACTTAAGTGGAGAGCAAATGTTTTGAGAATAATAAGGACAATGAATGTACAAATGTGCTTTACACAATGGATGTATGTATGGATTGTGATAAGAGTTGTATGAGCCCCTAATAAAATGATTTTTTAAAGAGCAAAAAAGAAAAGATAAATATTAATTAATACACAAAACAACAATAAGTTGTGTGGGATGGTTACATAGGATATTTAAGAACTATGTTCAAACTTCCAGGTCATCTCAAAGAAACTAGATATATTGAATAAAGAGCCATAGTAAATGAGAATATATTTTATGTATTACCAGTAATCAAGTAGTGGGGATTAAGTTATGTTGAATACAGGTAGCCACTTAGTGATTATTTTTTCGGTGTAAACTGCTAGTTTTGAGATTTCTGTATTTAAAGAGTTGTAATGTCAAGCGACACGTAATCAGCTTTCTAGATGTTTCTTTTGTGTAGGCTAGGTAGGCTAGGCAGATAGGGGACGGGGAAAGAGGGAAAGAACAGAAGAAACGTCAGACAAAAAGGGAGATGAAGGGCAGAGAAGACACATTTCTTCCAGCGATGGTTTTAAGAAGAGAGGACTGCCCAGCGCAGAGGAGAAGAGACAATAAAATGGCTTGGACCGAGACGGGTGAGAAGCGCACAGTCACGATTCTGTGTGCACGCCACATCTGCAAAAGAAAATCACGAAAGGGAGTCGAGCTAAAAAAGAAAAAAAGTCAACAAATAGCAACAGACCAACCACCACAGTATAAAAACCGGAACTTCCCATCGAAGGCGCTCCCCGGCCCGCAGAAATGTTCACCTACACAGTCTTGTTGGATGTAACTCTTAAATAAATTCAATCACCCCATTTTGAACTATCTCTTGTTTCTCTTCTGAATATTTTCTTGCAAGGTGACAAGAACAGAGCAAGAAAGAGGGGCTCAAGGCTTCCGGTCCCTCCTTGTAACACATAATTATTGGCAAGTTTATATAGGCTTTCACACATTTTACCAAGGCTTAGCATGGGTAGCTCATACAAGTTAAACACTTTGCATCACAATATAACATTTCTCAGCAAAGACAGGCATACAGAGCGCATAATCTGCCAACTTATATTTTAAGACCCAAGAGCTCTGAGAGCTGAATACATTGTCAATGTCTGCAAATATCTCTGAGAATCAATAGCTGTTTTCAAATGATTTTAGCAAGTCAGGCTGTTTTGCTGCTTGTTCTACATATGAATGTTTAAGTTATATGTTTATAAAATGTAAAACCATGAACATTTAACATACACACTTGAAGGATTTTATAAAGCTCATTAATTCATAAGGGAACCCCTATGAGGGTCCAAATGCTCACAGAGCATATGAGCCATGAGGTGTGTTAATAGGAAATATTGGGGTAAGATTGGGGGTTGGATATAAAACTGGCTAATATCCAGCTGGACCATGAAAGACAACCATTGAAATTATCTGCTTCACTGAGCAGAAATTAATTACCTCTTTACTGAGCAAAAGTCTAGAAATAAACCTCTGCCCCTAGAGAGTTGTGAAGTATTCCAATCGATAAAAAGTCATCCCAACGTTTCACTGAAAGGAAAATTAGTAATCTCTTTTCCCTATTGCTTTGATTTTTTGAATACATGTCTGTGGCAATATTTTTGAAAAGTGTATTTCCCCAAATTATACATATCCATCTAATTTTGCATTCAATTTATATGAAAATCATGCAAAATGACTGATTATGAAAGTGATATTTAAAGTGTAAAATACATATGACAGGTTGTTGTTATTTTGCTTCAAAATGTTATAAACTTTTAGTTTGTGAAAGAAAACTATGTTTTGTTAATTGTGTTAGTTTGAACTGTGCACTTTTCTAGAGTAAAATTACAACGTAAATAGAAATTAATATAAATGAGAGAGCAAATCCACACTGGAAGAGAGGCAGTCTCAAATTCGGAGTCCTCTTTCAAATGGTTCATCCTTTCCTTTAATATAAAATTAGAGCTTCAATTTCTTGACCCTTCTGATGAATTTTGCACTGAGTTGAATTCATGAACTTTTCTTTGGAATGAAAGAATTACCAAATTTATTTGTTTTTATAACTTTCATGCCAGTATATTAACAACTCTCATATGCTGGAATTTTGTGTGATCCAATATACATGTGAGAAAATGCATAGCATTGTAACCCATTGATGAATTGTTTTGCAATACTAATGACCAACTCTAAGAGATATAGTCTCAATAAGTCCCTTTAGTTAATGCTATGCTTTCTTATTTGGTGAATTGAAATATCAGAACCTGATGGCAAAGTCAACTCCTGATCAAACAATATGAATAAAAGAAGATGGAAGTAATAGTCTGACTCTTTGTTGACTAAACATTTCTAAGTACATTTGAGAGCGACAGTGTCATCTCTCTGTAAATATCAAAGCAATGTTTGATATTTCTTGGCAAATAAAAAGTAATACTTACACCGTTGTAAAGAAGGTTAAGTTTATATTTGGAACCTTTGCATGTCTGTGCAAATACACCTTCTATTTTACATCCCTATTCACTGTAAGTCTCTAAGTTCCCATAAAGACCAGGTTGACAATAAATCACTTGTGTTTATATATGTGGTGTACCTGTAAGTGTTGGGAAGATGATGGACTTCAATATGCATTCATGTATATTATTTTTAAAGCAAGCAACCCTTTTGACTGTTGTCATGTGAATTTTTTGTGTGAAGTATTCGGCTTTTCACAGCTCTGGAAGCTTAGAAGATGGCAAGACTTCGCCTGAAATATTTTGACACATTATCCCGAGATACAATCCCTCAAGAGGGACATCATTCTTGGTCAAGTATAGAAACTGAGAAAAACAGGAAAACCTTCAATGAGCTCAGTTGACACAGTGGCTGCCACAATGGTCTAAATGATCGTAAGGCTAGTACAGGACAGGGCAGTGTTTCATTCTATTGTACTTATCGTTGCTACAACTCAAAACCAATTTCAAAGCACCTAACAAAGACAGCATTCTGATATTTAAAATAGGTCTAATTTTTACAAAACTCAAACAGCTAACCAACAGTCTTTGAACAATCACAGATATGTCTCCATTGATCTTAAATTTTAAAATCCTTACTTATGTCAGCAGCTTGGTATTCTTTAGTTGTCCATTTGAACTGTAATTGTTAATTAAGTTTTTACTTGCTCAAAGATTAAGCAATTATGGCATTATTTTAGAAAAATGATTTACTATGAGTCACAGAATACATTTTATGTTTAGGTATCAAAAGCAGGATTAAAAAGTGAAGAAAATAACTCATTTTCATGGAAATGCAATATTTATATTCATTAAATAAAGTTGCTTATAGAAAATATCAGGCTGTGATATAGTCAATTCATATGACCCTTCTAACCGCAATTCTTTGTATCTTCTGTATGTGTCTAAATACCATTTTGGAAGATGTTTTCTGTTACAGGATTAAGGTGAGATGTAACTTAAATAGCTATAACATTACTAGAAGATGTAACTAAGTCACTGTACTTTATTTTCCTTGGGGGTTTGATCTGCTGTAAACAAACAAATTAACAAAAAAAAAACTCCCTCTAAGTAATTTCTCTGTGTATGAGCCATCTCAGAAGCAGGAAACAAAGGAAAATGCCAGGATTACTGAAATAAGAGTACTTTTGACGCCTCTGTGTAAAGTGGTGGAAGCCAGCTGAGACAGAGGCACTAGGAGCTGAGGCAAAGAGACCATGAGACAGAGCAGAGGAACCTAGATGGGACTATGAGACGTAAGGTAGAACGGGGAGAACAGTAAAAGACAGAGATATGATGAAGAAATTGTTGCAAATGGGGGTTGGTGCAATCATTTAAAAAATGATGGAAACTTATATAACATTAAAGGTCAAAAAGAAGTTATGAAGTAGAATGTTCCCAAGCTAGGGACTGCCTGTCTGTAAGCATAGGATTAAGAATTCCACCAAGGGCCTGCATGGCTGCGAGGCTGAGGTCTGGAGAGGGTTGGCTCCTGGCTGGGGAGAGTTGTTTCTGTGGACCATGATTTTATTCTAGGTGTTTTCTGATCTGGGCTGGTGGTGACCTATTAACATCTCTAAGAAACCCGCTTAGTTGTGAGTATTGTCTGTGAGTTCTATGTG